>NW_020837999.1:13759241-13971554 GCF_003676395.1 Aethalodelphis obliquidens | reverse complement strand
AAATTCTTAGAAAAGTACAACCTTCCAAGTCTGAACCAGGAAGAAACAGAAAATATGAACAGACCAATCACAAGCACTGAAATTGAAACTGTGATTAAAAATCTTCCAACAAACAAAAGTCCAGGACCAGATGGCTTCACAGGTGAATTCTAGCAAACATTTAGAGAAGAGCTAACACCCATCCTTCTCAAACTCTTCCAAAATATAGCAGAGGGAGGAACACTCCCAAATTCATTCTACGAGGCCACCATCACCCTGATACCAAAACCAGACAAAGATGTCACAAAAAAAGAAAACTACAGGCATATATCACTGAAGAACATAGATGCAAAAATCCTCAACAAAATCCTAGCAAACAGAATCCAACAACAGCACATTAAAAGGATCGTACATCATGATCAAGTGGGGTTTATTCCAGGAATGCAAGGAGTCTTCAATATATGCAAATCAGTCAATGTGATACACCACATTAACAAATAGAAGGATAAAAACTATATGATAATCTCAACAGATGCAGAAAAAGCTTTCAACAAAATTCAACACCCATTTATGAGAAAAACTCTCCAGAAAGTGGGCATAGAGGGAACCTACCTCAACATAATAAAGGCCATATATGACAAACCCACAGCCAACAGCATTCTCAATGGTAAAAACCAGAAAGCATTTCCTCTAAGATCAGGAACAAGACAAGGGTGTCCACTCTCACCACTATTATTCAACAACGTTTTGGAAGTTTTAGCCACAGCAGTCAGAGAAGAAAAAGAAACAAAAGAAATCCAAATCAGAAAAGAAGTAAAGCTCTCACTGTTTGCAGATGACATGATACTATACATAGAGAATCCTAAAGATGCTACCAGAAAGCTACTAGAGCCAATCAATGAATTTGGTAGAGTAGCAGGATACAAAATTAATGCACAGAAATCTCTTGCATTCCTATACACTAATGATGAAAAATCTGAAAGAGAAATTAAGGAAACACTCCCATTTACCACTGCAACAAAAAGAATAAAATACCTAGGAATAAACCTACCTAAGGAGACAAAAGACCTGTATGCAGAAAACTATAAGACACTGATGAGAGAAAGTAAAGATGATACAAACAGATGGAGAGATATACTATGTTCTTGGACAGGAAGAATCAACATTGTGAAAATGACTATACAATCCAAAGCAATCTACAGATTCAATGCAATCCCTATCAAACTACCACTGGCATTTTTCACAGACCTAGAACAAATATTTTACAATTTGTATAGAAACACAAAAGACCCCGAATAGCGAAAGCAATCTTGAGAAAGAAAAATGGAGCTGGAGGAATCAGGCTCCCTGATTTCAGACTATACTACAAAGCTACAGTAATCAAGACAGGATGGTACTGGCAGAAAAACAGAAATATAGATCGATGGAGCAGGATAGAAAGCCCAGAGATAAACCCACGCACATATGGTCACCTTATCTTTGACAAAGGAGGCAAGAGTATGTGGCAAGAATGGAGAAAAGACAGCCTCTTTAATAAGTTGCGCTGGGAAAACTGGACAGCTACATGTAAAAAAATGAAATTAGAACACTTCCTAACACCATACACAAAAATAAACTCGGGCTTCCCTGGTGGCGCAGTGGTTGAGAGTCTGCCTGCCAATGCAGGGGACACGGGTTCGTGCCCCGGTCCGGGAAGATCCCACATGCCATGGAGAGGCTGGGCCTGTAAGCCATGGCCGCTGAGCCTGCGCGTCTGGAGCCTGTGCTCCGCAACGGGAGAGGCCACAACAGTGAAAGGCCCACGTACTGAGGAAAAAAAACAAAAAACAAAAACAACTACAAACAATAAATGCTGGAGAAGGTGTGGAGAAAAAGGAACCCTCTTGCACTGTTGATGGGAATGTAAATTTATACAGCCACTATGGGAAAAAGTATGGAGGTTCCTTAAAAACTAAAAACAGAACTACCATATGACCCAGCAATCCCACTACTTTCTCAGGGCATATACCCTGAGAAAACCATAATTCAAAAAGAGACATGTACCACAATGTTCATTGCAGCGCTAGTTACAATAGCCAGGACATGGAAGCAACCTAAGTGTCCATTGACAGATGAATGAATAAAGAAGATGTGGCACACATATACAATGGAATATTACTCAGCCATAAAAAGAAATGAAATAGTTATTTGTAGTGAGGTGGATGGACCTAGAGTCTGCCATACAGAGTGAAGTAAGTCAGAAAGAGAAAAACAAATACCATATGCTAACACATATATATGGAATCTAAAAAAAATTGTTTTGATGAACCTAGGGGCAGGACAGGAATAAAGACGCAGATGTAGAGAATGGACTTGAAGACATGGTTGGGGGGAAGGGGAAGCTGGGATGAATTGAGAGTGGCATGGACATACATATACTACCAAATGTAAAATAGATAGCTAGTGGGAAGCAGCCACATAGCACAGGGAGATCAGCTTGGTGCTGATCTCCTAGAGGTGTGAGATTGGGAGGGTGGGAGGGAGGCTCAAGAGGGAGGGGATATGTGGATATATATATATATATATATATACAGACACACACATATATACATATAGCTGACTCACTTTGTTATACAACAGAAACTACACAGCATTGTAAAGCAATTATACTCCAATAAAGATGTAAAACAAAAACAAAAACAAAGGCACTTGGTGAGTGTAGCTAATGGGCATGGTGACCTTGGGAGGCTACACACTCGTTCCATCCAATGCTGTGACTTTGGCCACTGCTCTATTGGAAATCCCTCAGGTCTGAGGCATGTTCTTTTCCATAGGCCCAGGGGCCCCAGGACTACATGATTAATGGAGGGTTTGATTTTGGAAGCAGCCAAAATTCATTATGACTTAAGTGTAACGAATAGGGACTTAAGCCTAGTGAAAAGGGAGTAGGTTTCTTTTTGAAAAGTATCATATCTTTCTGTTTCTTTTATGAAAAATAGCTATTAATGTGCATTCCAAGGTCGTGGCTTTTTTATTTTTGCAAAAAGAGTTTTGCCTGTAAAATGCATGACTGGTTTATGTAGCTGATAAATTGGCTTTCATAATAGTTTTCAAATAGTTCCTGATAAGTTCCAAGAATAACAGCACCATTAGAATCACTCTATGACCATTATGACTACTTTGAATGGGATGCCAAAATCACGTCAAATTCCACATAGCCCAAACCAAACTCACCACATCCACCGTAAACTTGGCCCTTTCCCCGTCTCTGCTGCAGGCATTGGCCCACTGCTCACCCTGTCTTCCAGGACAGAGTGAGGGTCATCTTTCGCTCTTCCTCTGCCTTCTCCTAGACTGCCAAAGCTGTTGTTACTGCATCTTGTGAATTTGCCCCGTAAGCGATGCTTGAATTTATCTCCCTTTCTCCATTCAACTCTCACTGCCCTTGTTTAATCCAAGTCTTTGGCATCTCTTACCTGGTCTGCTGTAATGGTCCATAACTGGTCTCTCTGCATCCAATCCTGGTCCCTCTCAAATTCATCTTTTAGGCTGCACTCATGTACAAATATGCAGATCTGATTATGTCTTTTCTCTACCTAAAACCCTTCAAAGTCTCCTTTACCTGGACATCACTGGCATCACCTACAGCCTAACATTCAAGTTCCTTTATAGGACATATGTGGCCCTCTGCAGTCTGGCCTCCCTGTCTCCACATACCACGCTGTTTCTCACCTCTGCCCTTTTGCTCACGCTGCGCCATCTGCCTGCACTGCTCTTTCCTCTCCTAAAGTCTCACTGTGTTTAACTACTTGACATTTGAGAATCATTGCATGCATCACCTCCTCCAGGAAGCCTTCTCTTCTGTGCTCCCATGGATATATCCAGATCTTTACAGGTCCCAGATTATATTATAATTATCTGAAAGGCTTGCTCCCTTGCCTCCATCATTCCTGGCTCAAATATCATGTTCTCAGTGCAATATTTCCTGACAGTCATATTCAAAATGGCAACTTCCTGCCCCAGCCCTCCCCATCCCTGATTCATTTTTCTTTATAGCACTGTCTAATATACTATATAATTTACTTAGCTAATGGTCTATCTCTCCTTATCTCACTCCCTAAATATAACCCCAAAGAAGGCAGGGATTTCCTATGTTTTATTCACTGCCATATCTCCAGTACTGACAATTTATTCACTGCTATATCTACAGTACCAACAACAGTGCCTGACACACAGGAGTTCAACATTATTTGTTAAATAAATAAGCATTGAATTGATCTGAAGTGAAAGATGGGAGGAGACCATTTTCAGTTGGGATGCTGCTGCTTTTATGAAGTTGCAAAGTTGGGTCTAGAGCTTAGGAGCAAATCAGGGCTAGAGATGTAAATTTGGCAACTATCTGCATGGAGAGAATTGGTTGATGTGATGGGGATGGGTGAGATCTCTGGGGATGAAACAGAGATCTTAGGGGGCTTGTTAGATGGCCAGAAGACAAAGAGGAATCTGAAAAGCAGAATAGCCAGTGAAGGGGGGGGTAGAACTTGTTTCCAAAGTCAAGAGAATTTCAGGGAGTCATCACTGTCAAAAGCCACACAAATGGAAGAGAGTGAGGTTAAGAAATAGCCATTAGATTTACTATCAAGACAGCAGTAAAGATATGCTGGTGGAGGCCATTCTGTAAGGGGTTATGGAGGGAATGAATAAACACAAGAAAAAATGGAGAGTTCAGGGAGTTCCTTCAAGAAGTTGGGCAATGGGGCTTCCCTGGTGGCGCAGTGGTTGAGAGTCCGCCTGCCGATGCAGGGGACACGGGTTCGTGCCCCGGTGCGGGAAGATCCCCCATGCCGCGGAGCGGCTGGACCCGTGAGCCATGGCCACTGGGCCTGCGTGTCCGGAGCCTGTGCTCCGCAACGGGAGAGGCCACAACAGTGAGAGGCCTGCGTACGGCAAAAAAAAAAAAAAAAAAAAGAAGTTGGGCAATGAAGGGGACAAGAAAGATAAAGTAGAGAGCTGCTCAAGCAAAGAAGCTGAAGGGAGGATTTCTGGAGCCAGAATGTCTAGGCTTGTAAACCTAGTGCTATCACTTAGTAGTTACCACTTACTAGACAAGTTACTTGCCATTTCTATACCAGTTTCCCCATTTATCAAATAGACGTAAGAACAGGACTTACTTGATGTACTTGGTGTGAGAATTAAATGACATAATGAAGGGAAGTACTTAACACAGCGTGGCACAAAGTACATTACATTGAAGGTTAGGTATCAGTAAGGAACAGAGATGGGGCAGCGTTGGAGAAAAAGGAAATGAACAGCCACTGAACCCTTCCATGTGCAAGTACTTAATAGTAACTATATGAGGCAGGGATTAGTATACGCTGTTCATCCATGAAAAGTGGACTAGGCAAAGTCATATAGATAGTAAGGGGCGGTGCCAGGGTGTAAAGGCAAGCCTCCCTGGCCCCAAACTCTGCCTTTTCTACTGCATCACACTGTGGGAAGAGCTCCTTTGAGTTCTAAATTTCATCTCTCTTGAAGTCTTTGGTGTGGTGAATGGAGGAAGCAACAAAGACTGCCCCCAGGAGTTTTGGATGTCAATCCCAAGGTGACAGCTGGCTGACCTCAGCAAATCAGCCTCAGGCTGCTCATGTGTGAAATGGGAAGAAAAATAACCCCGCCTCCTTAATCTCAGGGCTATTATCAGGATCAAATGAGGTGATGATCTGTGAGCAACTGCTTTGTAAACTGTAACACACTTGGTCAGTGTTAGTTCTTATCATCTCATTCCCCTCCTTCTCCAATCACCCTTCTCCTCACTGTGATAAACACAGTGTTTTCCTTTCAGACAATCAGCCATTGACCCAAAGCTCACAGCTACTGGACTCGCCAATGGAGCTAATAATGAAAACATCGATTATTGCAACCTACGTGCTTTCTGCATTCCATTTTTAGAAGAAAGAGACAAATCTCAATCAAACAAGCTCATGTGAAGCATTTCATTCAAATAAGTGGTCCCTGGGTTGAGGTCCAGGTCTCCACCCAGACCCAGCCAAGTTCTCCCAGTGTCCATGAGGGCCAGAGCAACCTCTCTGAAGGAGCCTTGCTTTGCTCTTGCCAAAGCCCTGTGGTCATCAAGGAGATGGGGGGCCAGCAGGGAGTGGGCAGGTGTGCAGGGGCACTGCTGAGACTACTGTCCCCTGACGGAGGCTGGAATGGGAGTCAGGGGAACCACACATGGAGAGGACTGATGGTTTCAAGCCTGTGGCTCCCAGGGGAGGCCATCCAGGATGGTACTGCCCCTAGGCCTAGGTAAGAGAAGTCCCTGCCTGGCCCAACACTTTAAAGGTACCCACTCTAGTATCTTCTGGCTATGCCCTTACACACTGGGCCAGGAGTTTGTGGGGCTAAGAGGGCATGCCCACCTAGAACCTGTGCCCCTCCTTCTAGACCACCCTCCGGGTATCTGGGATCCAGCTCAGATGGCCCCAAACTTGCCTTCAGGGTCTACACAGGCTTTTTTCCTGGTCTGTTTTCCTAAGGGGTCCACTCCACCTGTGTGTACACCCCTGGCCCCAAGGCTGTTTGTTGGGGGTATGCATGGTTTTGGACATACACACGTTAAACGTTCACATGCATATGTGCGATGGTCCATATCTCGATACGGTACAGAGCAAGGGGAAGGAAGAGAAACGGAACCAGGGGCTGAAGGTTGGCTATTCCTATGCTGCTACATCTGGCACGGAACTTTTGGAATCCAGGAATTCTAAACCTGAACCTGGCCTTCAGGTTGTTATAGAGATACATCTGTCAAGGTCAGAGGATAGAACTTAGCGTTCTGTTAGTCTGAATTATACATTTAGCCTTTTGTTAGTTCGGCTTAAAATTAATATTTTAAAATATGGTACGTGGGCCTTCATTCTTCCCCTGGACCCTACAAATATTCGGGATGGGTAACAGGTGGGAGATCTGTATCCACAGCTCTGGAACCATGGACAGTTCCAACCCTGAATTTTCTTTGGGTATGTGAGTTTTATTCACATCTGTTTAGTATTAACATTTACTCTTGGAAACAGCATTGCACCTACTTCTCACATGGATCGCACAACATGGGCATCATTCCATTTCCATTACACAATAAGGAACCTGCTCAAGGTCACACAGCTAGTGCTGGGCAGAAGTGAGTTGCGAACACAAGATCTTATCCTAAATCACACGTGTTCCCTAAAGTGACTCCCTGGTACTAAATTAGGGCTCCAAAGGCTCTGAAAAATAAGTCATGGATGATATTAGCTGGCACACACTACTCTCACCATATCTGTCGTTAAAATATTAAAACAGTTTTGGAACAATGGCTAAAGAGACTCCCCTCTCCCCAAGAGCATCCTCCCTGGCTACCCAGGTTCCTTCTCGGGCCCTGGTTCTGTCCCAAATCCAGCAACTATAGGGTTAGCGTAGGCAGAGCAGAGGCAGTTCTGTAGCTGGGTGTCAGTCCTGGTCACATGCCAGGTGCTGTTCTGAGAGCCTGTGGTCTAACCGCCTCAGTGCATCTGCTCTTAAAGAAGACTGACCGCTGTGTAAACTTTGCTGCACTGAGAGGGTGGAAAAGAGGCCCCTACCTTGTTTCTTTATGTCATGGCTCAGACCAATAGAGTTACCAGTCAGGCACGTGGAAAGTTTAGTTAAAGAGAACACTACGCTTTCTGAGAATTCAGCTTTTCTTCTCCATCCAGTGCTGAGAAGAGTCAGGTGCCTATGTCCTGGGAAGCCTCCTCCTCAGCAACACTTCTGACTCGGCAGATGCAGTGCCCAGCATCTTTCCTCCCCTCCAAACCCCTGCACAGGAGGCTCTGGAGACAGCAGTCCGTGGTGGGCAGGGAGGTCGAGAGGGAGAGGGTGGAGAGAAGACTCTTTGGAAGGAGCAGAGCTCAGGGCTGGGAGACGGCGGAGGTGGGGCTGGGGGGAAGCCAATACCCTGTATCACCCAGGGAGTCACGAAGCCCATGGCCCCTGGATAGCCTCCCAGCCCACTCAGGCACCAATCCCAGCCCCGGCACTGGCACACATCCCGATTCTCAGACGGTCTGCACCATGATTACAGAGTAAGTTTTAAAATTAGGCTTTTCCTCATTCTGCTGTTTATGTCAGACTCCGAGAAGCCTGTAAATACCACCCTCCCACCTCTGCCTCCGCCCCCTTCCTTCCTGACCACATCCTTTTCTTTCTGGCACACAGGGAGGCATTTTTTTCCCCCCACAGCAGAAAAGACAATTTCCAGTGTTTTTAAAGAGTCGTCAGTGTTGGGCGAGGCTCCATGTTTAACTGAAAGGCTTCTTTTGTCAGCCACCCTCACGTTCTGTTTAGACTGCATTTCTCTACCACTGGAGACACCTTCTCAATATGTATTTACTCTTGGGCTTCCCTGGTGGCACAGTGGTTAAGAATCCACCTGTCAGTGCAGGGGATATGGGTTCGAGCCCTGATCTGGGAAGATCCCACATGCCGCAGAGCAACTAAGCCCATGCGCCACAACTACTGAGCCTGCACTCTAGAGCCCGTGAGCCACAGCTACTGAACCCCGCGCGCCTAGAGCCCGTGCTCCGCAACAAGAGAAGCCACCGCAATGAGAAGACCACACACCACATCGAAGAGTAGCCCCCACTCGCCGCAACTAGAGAAAGCCCGTGTGCAGCAACGGAGACCCAATGCAGCCAAAAATAAATAAATTAATTAATGAAAAAAATATGCATTTATTCTTCACCACTTAGAGGTCAGTTACTGTCTCGAAGCCCTTGTCCTGGCTGGGTTCTCAGAGACCTCTGCTGCTTTGTCCTAGTTGACAGCCCTGAGGTCTTGGATCGGCGGCCAGTTTTCTGGGTCATGTCTGAGTATGGTTTGCCTCTGACTCCAATTCTGAGCTTCTTGGAGCAAAGCGCCTTTCCCCACAGGGAGAGCTGTGGGCCCCGGTAGCATTATCCACGGAGCATCCTCATGCGTGCCTGCAGGGCGGGAATGCGGACCCAGGCTGTGTCCCTTACAGAGCCAGCCAGCATGGGCACTCTGCTGGGCATGTGAGGGTCCGTGCTTGGCCTCAAGGAGCTCACAGCCAGCCTGAGGTGACCGGCCAGACCTCCTGGTGGGTCAGACGCCAGAATTTGTCTTTTCGCTCTATGTGCATGGCCACCACCCTGCTCCTCAACATTTTTCCTCTCTCCAGGCCACTGCAATGACCTCCTTGCTGGGCCCCCATGTCTAAGCTTGCCCTGCCCCCCACAAGCCACGAATGTGGTTTTTAAGAAATGTACGTCAGATCATGCCTCACCTCTCTGAAAACTCCGACGACGGCTTCTCTTGCACTGAACATCCACGCTGCATTATTTGGCCCCTGCCAGTTCTCCAGTCTCATCTCCACCACCTCCCCCTGGCTCCTTATACACCCCCCCCACACTGACCTTTTTCATCCTGGGACAAGACAAACTCCTTCCCACCTCTGAGCCTTTGGACTTGCTGTTCCCTTTGCCCAGAACCCTCTTCCCCCAGCTCTCTCAATGCTTGCCTCCTTTTCATACTCAATTTGCAGCTCCAAGTCGCCTCCTGAGAGGGGCTGCCCGACTGTGCCAGTCTCCCCACCAGACTGCAGGCATCTCGAGGACAGGCCTCACTGTGCCTCCAGCGAGCCCAGAGCAGGAGCTTCCTTCAAGCTTCTACAATGAGCGGGCTGAGTGTTTCCGGCAGAGCAGGCAGGGCCGGCTACTGAGGTGAGTTCCAGAGGGCAGCAGAGGGGATGCTACGGGGAAGGGTCTTCAAGAGACCAGGGGAACAGGCCTGATGTGACGACCAAGGGAATGCGAAGGGATTGTCTGAAGACACATTGGGAGGAGCGTCTTGAGGTTCCCGGCTTGGAGCTCGAGTTGAATGTCCTTCTGACGTTCAGCATTGCCCATGAGCCCGGCGCCCCCAGGTGCTGGGGGAGGCCGGAGGCACCAGGTGGTGGCGGTCATGATCTGGCCATGGCAGTCAGCTGTATCCTCTACTTCCAGCCCTCAAAGCAGACAAATAGCGGACAAGAGAAGAGGGAAAGTGGACATGTGTGTTGTTTCTCTTCTTATTTTGGAATTCTGCTACTACAGGTAGAACCTCAGTTAAAATGAAAACAAAGACACTATTGGATGGAGACATCAAAATGTTCAAAGTATGATGATAAGATTATGGATATTTTCCTTTTATTTTTATTTTGTATATATCCGCATATAAAAAATAATTAATTTGTATTTATTCTGTAATCAAAAGAGGTGAATTGCTTCACAGAATTGTGTATCATGAGGGTGAAGCATTTTTGGGGAAAAAAAGAGGAAGACGAGTGGCAACATAATGTAGGTTGAATTGAGCTGGGCAGGCCGAGGGGCAGCTGGAGGTGACATGGAGAGGCAGCGAGGAGGACTCATATTGACCTGTGTGCAGCTCTGGACAGCACTGCCTACAGGGCCATGCAGACCTGGGCAAACAGCTAGGCCTCTTGGGTCTTCAGTTTCCAAGTATTATGGTAATAATAATCAAACCCACCTTATAGGTTGATTTTAGAAATAAATGAGAAAACTATGCAAAGTAATCTCTGCAGTGCCTGGCAGAGAGTAGGTGCTTCACAAATGGGAACTGTTATTACAGATACTGCTCATTTAAGGAGAATGTTGACTCAACATTACCCTCAAAGGGTAAGAGGTATTTCCTCCTTTAATGCAGGTGATGTGGGCACCTGAGTATTTCCCTTCCATACTGACAAGGTTACAGGAGGGTAGATGGCCACCCTTCATTTACATGATGGGGAAACTGAAGGAGAGAGAGAGATGATCCATTTATGACACTCACCAAGAACGACACACATCCACATGTTCATTTCACAAAGATTTTTTGAGATTTTTCTTCTCAACATTGAGTCAGACTTTGTAGTTAACGGAGAGGACCTAGGACGCCAACCCTCTCAAATTTTGCATGCGATTTCATGGGAGAAGGGTCCTGCTTTGGAAGCTGCTAGGTTAGCCAGAGACCACTCTCTCATGCTCTTCTGGGATGACTTTTGGGCTACCTTCTCCAACGCGAGCCCTTTCACCTTCAATTTTTTTCATCTATAAAACCGAGAGGGTGGAATACACAATAATCTCATGAATAAGGCCATGTCTAGTCCTCTGTTCTTTGACCAAAGACCTCAGTCCTTGTACTGATGGCCAGTGGGATTTTCAGGGCTATAGAGGAAGAAGTTCTGCTTTCAGAGGAGAATTGTAGTGGGTACTCCCCAGGGATGGGCTGCTCTCCCCAGAACACAGGATCCTACACAACTGGTTCTCCTTGAGATCCAAGGCCACTGGGGACTCAGGGTAGCTTCCCTGGGTCTACACTGGGCCAGGGTCCCCATTCACATTCCACTCCAGGGTCTGGCACCGTCCTGATTGAGTCTCCTGCACTACCTGCAGCTGCAGAGTCACTGCAGCTCTTGAGCCCTGATGGGTGTCTCTGACTTGCCGGTTGTCAGGCTTTCAGTCTGTGCCTTGGGTGGTGGAAGGAGACACCGCTCCTGCCTTCACACCACCTGGATCCCAGCCCCAAGCCAGGCCTCTCCTACAGCTCCCACTGGAGCCTAGAATCTGGGAGCTCCTGTCATGATGAAAGACCTTTGACACTATCAACACCCAACCTCTTTCTTTCTTTGCATTTTTCCTCTTGTTCCTTGTCCCTGACTGGGAGGAGGTGTGGTTTGCTTCTTTCTTTTTTTGTTATTCAAGTGGGATTCCTAGTAGGAATCTTCTGGTGATCCCTGGAGGAGGACGTGTTGCGGTCCTCCCACTCACCCCGTCTTGGTGGGCTGACACAGTCTGGCACTGCGTGCCCTGTAGTCTCATTGACTCTTTTAGCCCAGAACATCTGCAGCTTTAACTGTTATTTACAAAGCTACAGCTAGTTTTCTGTGGGCTGAATCCAACGGTGGCACATGTATCTGATGAAGACGATGTGAGGAAGGTTGGCCGGGGGCCCCCCTGAGGAGGAGAGAGCCACGCTGCCAACCCCACTCTGCCATCTGGACCTAACGTGGATGGGGGCTGGGGCCAACTCAGAAGTCTTCCTATTCGTCGGCCTGGACAGCAGTTGTTGTGATTTCTGCCCATTCAATTTGGGAACGATTAAGGGCAAAGATTCTTCAAGGGCAAGGAGATATTGGTAATGACACGATTGCCAAATCTTCCCCAAGATTAACAGGAAGTCACTAGATATATATCATCTGAATGAATGAATGAATGAATGAACCACAGCAGGACTCCTGGGCACAGTGTCTGAGCAGGAGTGAAGGGGCACCGCCCACCCTCTGGTATCAGAGAGCATTCTTACCCTTCCCCTGCCTCTGGTTACAGAGGTCTCAGGACCCAGGGAGAAGTGACTAGGATTTGGACATGTCTGCTGTCATCTTGTTTAAACCTAGCTCCTCTGACCAGAGCTGCCCGAGGCTCACTGATCCCAGCCTGGGGAAGAGACAAGGTTGGCTCCTTCCACTCGTGCCCACCCCATCGGCTGGCCGTGAGGAACGTCCCACAGGGCTGAGGCTCAAGGATCTGGGTACCGTGGGGGAGGGGGGAAGGTCGATGCAGGGTCTGGGGAGGGGGTTCCTTGGCCTCAGCGTCTAGAGGAGCCTAAAGTCTGGAAACCGGGAAATAAAGTTAAAGATCTGTTCATTGGAGCCAGAACAAGACCAGGGGAATCAGAATGAGCAAAACAGCCACGGTGACAGGGTTGAGAAGATGAAGGCAGACAGAGGGGAGATCTCAGAAGTCAGGCATTATTAACACTGCTGCTACTCATAAGAACCGCTAATATATACGGGGGGCTTGCCATGTGCCAAGCATTCGACTAAATGCTTGATACATCAACCTCAGAGGAGGCACTGTTGCTCCCTCGACTTTTTTCTTCCCCCGAATAAGGGACCTGAGGCTCAGGTTAAGTCACCTGGCAAAGTCACAAAGCACGTAGGTGGCTGAGCTGGTATGAACCTAACTCTCCAGCATCTGTGCCCACCTGCTGCCCAGAACCAAAGGTACTGGTTCTCTGTGTCCCCTAACCTGATTCCCCAAACACTGGTTCTCTGTACAGGTGAAACTACAGCTAAGGTGAGTCCCCAGAGGAAGCATGGTGGCAGAGGGACAAGACTGCCAGGTGCTGCTGGGACCAGTCCTCTCTCACCAGCACTGGGCCAGGTGTGGCCGGGAAGATGGAAGCTGCACTCGCAGAATGTGGATCTGCCAGTTCCCCTTCTCCCAGCTGCCAAGTCCTTCCGCTGCTTCTTTAGGGAGCTCCCATTTCCCACTAAATAATGGCCAAGGAGAGAAGGGGAAGGGTGGAGAAGGCTCAGGTTCATTAGTCTAAGCCGAGGAGGGAGGCAGACACAGGCTCACAGGAGGGACCAGGCTGAGGATGGAGGTGGAGTTATGCAGCGGCGCAGACTTTTAAAATCAGTTTACTGTTTTCATTAACTTTCCACCGTGTGTTCATCACAGGCCACGTTTCACTGCCCGCTGAGCGGGGCAGCAGATGCGGGGAGTTACCGGCAGCAGCGAAGCTGGGAGCAGACAACGTGAGGATGCCGGCGGCTCCGTGTGTGTCCTGGCGACAGGGCTGTGAAAATGATTTATGAGACAGGTCCCTGTTTAGCACACAGAAGGGGCGCCTGGGTGCAGGGAGTTGCGCACATATGTGAGCACAGAGGACTTCACGGGGGTGTTATTACGCTAGAGGGCAGAGAGATTCCAAAGCACGCAGGGGCTTCTAAGTTTTCCCCCAGTACAGCATGTCCAGGCGGGATGCCCCTCTGGGCGACGGTCGAGGTAAATGCTTCGCACACTTGCTCTCTTGAATCTGTGCCAAGACTACCAGGTGGCTTCTCTTACCACCATCCCATCTTACCACCATCTCCTTTTGCAAAGGAGAAAACTGAGACTCAGAAAGGTTGAGAGGTACCTGGGATCACGTGGCTGGTAAGCCGTGGAGCCAGGATTCACACCCAGGCAGTTGCCTCCGTGACCCATATTTAAGCCCTCGGCTCTCCAGAGACAGAAGGAAAGTACCTTTTCTTGAGCTCCTACTATGCTTCAGGCACCACGCTAGGTCCTTTATCAACTCATTTGGTTTTCGTAACTGTCTTTGTGAAGGAGGCAAAACCCTGACTTAGAAATGCAGCAACTTAGATTCAGAGAAGTTAGGTAACCTGTGTACATTCTCCCAGCTAGTAAGTGCAGAGCTGAGGTTTAGCCCAAGAGAGACGCCGCACCTTTTCTCCTAAACTGGGTGCCTCCTACGTGACGGTATTGTGTTTTCAATTTTAAAAAGTTACACTACAGCTGACCCTCGGTATCCAAGGGTTCTGCATCCGCAGATTCAACCAACGGCGGATTGAAAATATTGGGAAAAAGAATTCCGGAAAGCTCCAAAAAGCAAAACTTGAATTTGCCATATGTCCTGGCAACTATTTACATAGCATTTACAACCATGTACACAACATTTATATTGTCTTAGGTATTATAAGTAACCTGGGGATGATTTAAAGTATATGGGAGGATGTGTGTAGGTTATATGCAAATACTATGCCATTTTATATAATGGACTTGGGCATTTCCGGATTTTGGTATACTCTGGGGGTCCTGGAACCAATCCCCCATGAATACTGAGGGACAACTGTATTTTTTTTTTTTTTTTTTTGCGGTACGCGAGCCTCTTTCTGTTGTGGCCTCTCCCATTGCGGAGCACAGGCTCCGGACGTGCAGGCTCAGTGGCCATGGCTCACGGGCCCAGCCGCTCCGCAGCATGTGGGATCTTCCCGGACCGGGGCACGAACCCGTGTCCCCTGCATCGGCAGGCAGACTCTCAACCACTGCGCCACCAGGGGAGCCCACAACTGTATTTTTGACACCGTCTGCCCCAATCTGTTTTGTTTGTTGGTTGTTTAATTAATTCCTTTAGCACGTAATTCTTGAAGTCCTTTTGTGTCCAAGGCAATATGAGGGAGGGGACACAAAGCTGGCTGTGACCTGGCTCCTGGTGGGTTTGATGACCTGGATGCAAGGAGCAAGGTGAGGAGTGCCGCTCAACCAGAGAACATTCTGGGGGTGCTGGGATGGCAGAGGGCACTTGTTCTTAGTATTTTGAATGGGACTGTTTTACTGATTTCCTTTTCAGATAGTCATTATCAGTGTACTGAAATGCAACTGATTTCAGGAAGCGCTGTGTCTGCGGCTGTTTCCTTCCGCACCCCAGGGGCGGTGGCTCAGGAGTCAGCCTTCCCCAACATGAAGTCCAGGCTTGGATGCTTTGAGCCAATTCTGCTCAAGCTGTTGGTCACCTCCATCAAACACTCAGGGGACTGCCTTTTGCCCCTGGATGGATCATCTCTGCTCTGATGATTCTGGCATCAGCCTGAGAGCCAGCAGGGGAGCTGGCTTTCAACAGAGGCCTCTGGAACCTCATGCTTTTTAGATGTTCAGTTGAAATCAGGAGCTTTATGACTCTTCCTTTATTCAGAAGCCCATCAAAGCCAATGTGGGAGCTGCTGTGGATTCAGCATCACACCAGCATGGCCCTTCAGCCCCACCACGTTCCACTCTGTCCTCACTCTCTTTCCAAGGGAATTTTCTTGCTTCTGCAGACCCTGCCTGGGTGGGGCAGAAAAAGCCCTGGGAGGCAGAAGATCCAGGACCACTTTCCTGACTGTCACTCAGCCACATGCTTCGCATGAGTTACACTAGGACTCTCTTAGGCCTCAGTTGTCTGAGCTGTAAAATGGAGATCATAATGCCCCCTTACGGATTCACCATGTGGGTTACATGAGAAGTAAGTGCAATGTTAGGTTTTATGCCCATTACAACTTCCAGGCTTCATTGAGTAACTTCCAGCTACGGCCAAGCCATTTCTGCCCTGTGATCCTATGTGAAGGGCTTCTCGATCAGTCTAGCCCACCTGGCTTTCGGAGGGCTGTGTGACTTCTTCCCAGGAGTAGGGGCAGAGGAAGCAGATAAGCAGATGCTGGATTAATCTGGGGTTTGGGTTTTGCTGGGTTGGTGGCCTCTCCACTCTACGCCTCTTCGAAGGCTTCCTATCACAGGTAGAATAAAACCTGGAGCCCTAACTTGCTCCGCACGGCCCCACTTAATCTGGCCTCTGACGCGTTCTCCAGCTTCATCTCACACTACACTCCCTGTGCTCTCAGGGCTCTATCCCCACCAGCTTCCCTTATAGTCCTGAAACGTGCCTGCCTCAGGGGCTTGGCAGACAGGTGCTGTTGGGAAAGCACTTTTCCCACTGTTTGCACGGGTAACTGAATAATCCTTAGCTCTCAGTGCGAGTATTACTTCCTCTGGGACCTTCTCTACTCTGCACACACCCTCCCCTAACGCTGAACTAAACTTGGTGTCTCTTATTGAACCCTGTTCTTTTTCTGATTCATAGAACATATCACTGTTTGCAGTTACATATGTGAGTGTGTTTATGGTTTAACATCTGTCTCTTCATGCGGACTGGGACAGCTCAACTCTGATCACTGTTACAGACCCGGCACCTGCCACAGTCTGCCACACGGTGGTATTTCATGAACGTGTGGAAGGGTGAATGTCTGCAGAAGAGGCAAGAGGATGGAGAGTGTCGGAAAAAGAGTGATGGTGATGACGTGCCTGAGAGGTAAGGAGGCAGGGAGAAGGCAGAGGGCTCTGTGAGACGGAAGATGAATCCAGTGGAAGGCCTGAGGGTGACTGTTTCAATTTAAGATCTCACAGGAGTAGCCTTGAAGGATGGTCTGTTTTGAGGCTCCCAGAAAGGGTACATGCTGCCTCCTGATGGGGTTTTGTGCAGTCGGGGCATCCAGGGGGCCCCGGGAGCTGGGAAATGGACCGGTAAGTAGGAGAGGGCTCCGTGGACGGGCCCATGTTGCCGTGACCCTGTGGTATGGGGAAGCCCTGCCCTGCAGGTGTCTGAGGGAGTTGGGACTTCACGTGTATCCCTTGGACTCAGCAGGAGGGAACTCTCTTTGGGAGGCAGGGGCTCTGTGAACACAACTGCAGTGGGGGTTAATAGCAGCTTTCCCTCGTGGTCTGGAGCCCTGTGGCCAAAAACGCTGCATGGACTCTGTGAGACTCAGCTTACACCTTCCCTGGGCCACACTGGGTCTCTTAGTCCTCTGGAAGCAATGAAAAAGCTGAACAGCAGAGGCAGGGATGGAAAGCTAAACAGGAAGCTGGTAATAGCCTCTTGCAGATGTAGCTCTTTTATAATAGAAAGGTTCATACCAAGGTCAGATACACAATACTCCTCCTGTCCCGCCCAGGCCTACAATTCTTCTTCCCAGTGTTCACTTCCTGACCCTTTGCTCTCATGTGGGTTGAAAGATGTCAACATGAAAGCTGGGAAACAGGAAGCCGTGTCTTGTATGTGTCACTTTTCGGGGCTCTTGAGCACACAGCCATGGGGGTAACTCTTTGTTTTCCACCTGCTCATTCCCCAGCCCAGTCCCTGGATGGACAGGCAGACCAATGCCCCAGCCACTGAAACTGACCCTTGTGCAATAGGAAGACTGGGCTGGAAAAGCAAAAGTCATCAGGAGAAGTAGGCGCCATGAGCTGAAGGAGGAGGCCACTTGGATGACAACAACAGGGTACGAGCCATCCAAGATCAGAGGTTAAGTCCATCCTTCTATGGCTAAGACTAGACCCACCGAAGGGAATGCTGTCCCAGTCAAAATCGATAATAAAGAAAAACCACCCCATGGTGACAGATGGTAACTAGACTTATCATGGTGGTCATTTTGTAATGCATAGAAATATTGAATCACTATGTTGTACACCTGGAACTAACATAGTGTTGTAGGTCAATTATACTTCGATTAAAAAACAATCATGATGGGCTTCCCTGGTGGCGCAGTGGTTGAGAGTCCGCCTGCCAATGCAGGGGACACGGGTTCGTGCCCCGGTCCGGGAAGATCCCACATGCCGCGGAGCGGCTGGGCCCATGAGCCATGGCTGCTGAGCCTGCGTGTCCGGAGCCTGTGCTCCACAACGGAAGAGGCCACAACAGTGAGAGGCCCGCGTACCGCAAAAAAAAACAAAAAAAAAAAAAACAAAGAAAACCAATCATGATGAAATGGATGTGGAGGCAGGGAAGTGTGCCAAGTTCCCCTTAGCAGCATCCTGCTCTCAAACATAATCAGATAAATTGTGGGAAGAAGTTATGTTGAAGTCTCACCCAACTACAGTGTCTGTATTCCAGACCCCAGGTCTAGCTCAAATGCCATTAGACAGGACAGAAATCATCTAAAGCGTATACTGAAATATGATGTTATCTCTGAGAGTGGCATTGTGGGTGATTTTATTTTCTGCCTTATACTCTTATGTATGAATTACTTATGTAATAGAAAATGGTAGTAAAAAAAGAAAAAAGAAAAAAGAAAAACCACCCCAGAGATATGGCTCATTTTAAATCAGTTCCCTGATTTCTTGAACCCTTACCATGTGCCTGGCTCTGTCCTGGGTGCAGAGGACATCAAGACTCATAAAACAGTGTCCCTGCTCTCAGGGAATGTTGACATTATTTGGGGAGGACTTAGAGGCAGATTACTTCAGTACAATGTGGGATATTTGGGTACAGAGACATGTCATCATGAGGGCAGCAGTGCTTTTGCTGGAAGAGGATGGTGGTGGTAATAACGACTGCCAGCGCTGATGGAGCTGCCTGCTCTGTGCGGGCATCGTTCACGGCCCTTCACATGCATTAGCTGATTGACCCTCACAGCCACTCGGTGAGGCTGGAACTAGCCTTGTCCCCATTTTACAGGGGAGGAACTGAGGTTTGGGGAGGTAAAGAAACTAGACTAGGGTAACGCAGGATTTTTTTTTTTTTGCGGTACGCGGGCCTCTCACTGCTGTGGCCTCTCCCGTTGCGGAGCACAGGCTCCGGACGCGCAGGCTCAGCGGCCATGGCTCATGGGCCCAGCCGCTCCGCGGCATGTGGGATCTTCCCGGACCGGGGCACGAGCCCGCGTCCCCTGCATCGGCAGGCGGACTCTCAACCACTGCGCCACCAGGGAAGCCCTGGTAATGCAGGATTTGAATGCAGGCCAGCTGGCTCCTGAGCAGAATCTGGATAAAGAATGAATAGCAGAGGAAGCAGCACGAGCAAAGGCCTTAACGAGTGGTGTGGGCAGAAGGGGTAGAAGCAGCAATTTCTGAATCACCTGAACATAATGTTGGGCTAAGAGAGAGGGAGGACGAGGCTGAAGGGGAGGTGGTGGCCTTGACAACTGCCCCAGGGCTGTCTGGTCAGGTTGGTGCAAGGAGGTAGGGTCTCAAGAGTGATTCCTTGTGGGTCCTGCCACCTCCTGCTGCTATGGAGATGCTCCACAATATTCGGTGACTGAATGAATGGGAAAACAACCACAGCCAAATACTGGCTTAATATTCTGCTTTTCACAACGTACTCCTCTTATAACTGATCTCGTTTAATCTTCATGCTAATCCTATGAAACAGACAGTATGTCCTCCATTTTATAGACAAGGAAACCAAAGCTCAGAAAGGCTAACTGATTTTTCTCAAGGTCCAGCAGTTAGTAAGTGATGGAGACAGGTCTTGAGCCTATATCCACATTCTGTATGTTTCCTACCACATGCCCCACTGCCGTCACTGAGGCGGGATGGCCTGAGAACCTGGAAACTCAGTGGTTGACATGGTTGAGCTATCACTTCTCTGAAATACAGAACGGGTGGGAGGTTTGGGTATGAAGAACCCATTTTTCTGAAGAATTTTCCAGAACTTGACTCTCAGGAAGAAGATCTGTCCAAACTGTTTATAATACACTTAGTAAACATGAACAAGAAACAATTAGCTAATGAGCTACCACCAATGTTAATCATCTGTGCCAAAGGAGGCGAGCACTGATGAGGGAGATAAAAAGCCACGGGAAACTGTCTTTTGGATGGTGGGACCCAGGCCCTGCTCCCCAGCAACGGGTCCCGGGCTGGCCTGCCTTCTGCATAGCCTGAATTCCAAACCTGCCTGGTGTTCCTGACCCTACCCACGCTGGGGGCTTGTTTAAAGGGACCCCTCCAGGTGATCAGTGGTCTCAACCCCTCCCGCTCCACCTCCTGCCCCCAGTTAGTCTTGCTCGGTTTCTTCTCTTCCACAGACCTTTTGCCTTGGATTCACTTCTGGTTCTCTGCCTAATCTCTGCCCATTAGTCTTCATGCTTCAAACTTCCTTAGCCTGTTCTTGTCATCCAGGATGCAGACCTGGCTTCTCCTTTATTCCATACTCCTCAGTTACAAGCCAGCCTTGCCCACCCAGAACTCCAGTCCTGACCCTTGAGAGCCCTAGGTGTGAGCCCCACAAAGTGAATTTTGTGTACATGGCACACTTTTTATCTTAGGTCCAACCACCCCAAATATAGTCTCTTAAATTTGGTGACATCTGCGCAGTTCTTTTTGTGTGGTACGGTAAAAGAGGCTCTCAGAAATGTTATTCTAATCTACATTTTTGATGAATGAAGTAATAAGGAACTTGTTTAATCCTCCCAACAATGTCCATTTTACAGAGGAGCACACTGGATCTCAGAGACCTTCTAACTTGCCACTAAGTGGTCAGGCCAGAATTAAACCTGGGCCTACCTGAGCCCCAAACCTACACTCTTTCAAATCCACTTGGAACTTCAGCAGTAGTTAAGGATATGTAAAGAAACAAATAGATTGGGGCAGCTACTCCTTAAAGGAGCCTCGCAGAGAAGCATTTTGGAACAGAAAAATCTTTATGTAACATAAATAAGCACCCATTAGTTTTCTGGTTTTATAAGTTTCTCTAAATATATATACACATATATATATACATGTATATATATATATACATGTGTATATATATATATATATATATATATATATATATATATATATCTCCAGTTCCTTAAAGTGGGGCATGTCAGTTTGTGAGAAATAACCCAGAAAAGTGGCCAAGTTGTGTCTCAAGTCTAGTTGTGAATGTTGGTCGTGAACAGCAGGAAAAATAGGCAGCTGGTAGTAAATTCTAATTTTCAAGCAGCTACTCTAAGTCCCTGCCCTTCCCACTACTTTTACCAAGGAAAAAAGGGGTCTTATAGAGACCTGTGATTGCCAAGGGGGAGGGGGTTGGGGAAGGGATGGATTGGGACTTTGGGGTTAACAGATGCAAACTATTATATATAGAATGGATAAACAACAAGGTCCTACTGTATAGCACAGGGAACTATATTCAGTATCCTGTGATAAACCATAATGGAAGAGAATATGAAAAAGAATGTGTGTGTGTGTGTGTATATATATATGTATCTATAACTGAATCACTTTGCAGAAATTAGCACAACATTGTAAATCAACTATACTTCAATAAAATAGATTTTTTTAAAAAAATGGAGTCTTGCGGGGGCATTTGTTACCTTTTATTTCCTTTTCCCCTGGGCCAAAAGCAGAAGGAAATAGGCTGAAATGTCACTCCCTGCCAGGTTCTATGGGACCCAGAGTTCACAGAACCCCTGTGAAAGCAGGGTGCTTGCCTTCTTCGTCATCAAGTATCTTTCGGGGCCCTTCCCACATGTAAAGGCTCTAAGAGATCGAACCTGTGCTACACGAACGGAGGACAAACTCATGAGAGAAATGTGTGTCAAAGAGCAGTTCTCTGCAGAGTAAAAGGATCCTGGTCAGCAGAGGCTTCTCAAGGGCCTGGCAGTGGCAGGCAGGCGGGTCCCATGGAAAGGGCTCTTTATTATTTTTTTAAAGAAAGTCAGAAAATGAGCAGCTATCGATTAGGCACTGAAGGTAAGGCAGGCATTGATTTTCAGGAAAGACTCGATACCTCCTGATTGGCTCGGGTGATAAAAGGACAGGGCTGCTAGGAAGGGACTGCATATCTTGGGATCAGTGACTGTGCACAGGGGAACGGTGGGGATGTGGTGAAGAGCGGGGGGGCACACAGGGAGTGTGAATGAGTGAGTGAGTGTGTGTGTGTGTATGTGTGTGTTCTGGATTCCATGCTTTATAGAGCCAGAGGTCCAGCACAGGGAAGGGAAGCGGGAGGTTGGGATGCAGGGATGACCTCAAACAGCAAGTGCTGAATGCAGCCCCAGAGCAGAAGTCATCTGAGGGGGAATGCGCCTAGGGGAGTGTCCATACCTAGAGCCAAAAGAAAAATGGTGGTAATTGAAGAGCACACAGAGCTGGTGGGAATGAAAGTCTTGGTCCCGATGGAGCGGGAGGCTGCAGCCAGGAGGGGGGGCACAGAAGTGGAAGGCTGTCACTCCACTATGGAAGTGCTGTGCTCCCTGTGAAATCAGTCTCCAAGCCGCTCTCCCCAGAGGTGTGTGTGCTTCGCTGACGTCTGCTCTCTGCCAGAATGCTGCAGTGGGCATTCTGCAGTCAAGGTGGACCCAGCGCTGCCCTTGGCCATGCTGCATCAGGACTGCAATGAGTCTGGATTCCTGCTGTCATGTTCTGTCACAGCAGATTTCCCTCTGCCTCAAACAGTGTGTACTTAGAAGGCTGACAGTGCAAGACAGTCCTAGAGGTGCAGGGACAGAAGGTGCCCGAATTCTTTTGCAGTGAACATTCTCGCCCCGTACGGATGCTGCCGTGAATCAAAATGGTCACATATTCTGGAAGGAGCCCTGGGAGGAGCAGAGGATGGTTGGGGCCAACTGAGGCTGAGATGTGCAGGGGAAGAACAAGATGGGGCTTCTGCTGGAGTGACAGCGATACGAGAGTCGTACTATTACTGTGGTTTATGCACCTAGGACATGCCAGACAGGTTAGAGCGTTTTATATACATTTCTTCCCTTAATCCTTAGTACCATGCTTCTGCACAGTGGATATTATTAGACCCATTTAATATATAAGAACACAAGTTCAGGGAGCTGAAGCAGCTTGTCCAAGGTGGGGAGTCAGAGGTGGCCCAGCTGGCAGGCTGCTCTGACACGTAAGCTTCTCCTGTGTCTCCGCATTAGGCAGGGGGAGCTCTGTCCTCGAGCCCCTGCAGGAGCAGGGTTGCGGGCACACGTGCGGGCTCAGGAGGCCGGGCCTCAGGTGGCTGCGTTTTCCCACTGCCCAAGGGCTTGCCAGGCCCTGTGGTGACAGCTTCCCACCCCTCCCCTCCCCTTCCTTTGAGCACGGAAAACTCAGCCCACAGGCCCCTCCCGTTCCCCAGTCCCACTGTGGTGGCAGGCCAGGCCCAGAAGGACTTGGGCAGAGGAGTGCACAGGCATCACAGGTGAGACCAGGGGTGTGGGGAGCAATCTGGGCAGGTCAAAAAGAAGGCAGAGGGGCAGGTAGAGGCAGCGGTCAAGGTGGCCAGAGGGCCAGGATCCGGGGCAGGCAGGCAGGAGAGCTCACGGAGATGGAGTGTTCAGAAGACACGGAGGCAGGCCTGGTGCTGGCCCGAGGTTCGGGCACATCTGGGGGCGTGGGCACACAGCTTCACAGCTTCTCGATTCTGCGGTGTGGGCTGTCAGGTGCCACCGGGGAGGGGAGGTTAGGGACTACCCTGGAAGGAAGGCCAGCGTGACCGCTTTCAATAGGAACAGTACAGCCAGAGCCTCTGGGCACAGACTGCCATGCACTGCCCTGGCAGAGAATCCTCACTCCCTGTCTCTGCCCCAGAACTCTTGCACCCCAGGGACCCCTAGGCCTCCTCAGTCATCCCTCTCTTCACCCCTGCCAAGAAAGGGGCTGGGGGAAATGGGCAGGGCACTGCCCGAGTGATAGATACAGTGAGTGAGGCTCAGACCCTCCCCCGCCACCTCCCAGAAGGTCTCTGGGGCTGGAGCAGGGGATGGAATCAGGAACTCCTGTGGGTGGAGACACTCCGCCCGCACAGAGGAGTAAGGTGCAGACTCCCGAGGACTGGTGACGGTCAGAATAAACACGGAGATAATCAGATCCTAAGCGCAGCAAACAGCAGACAGCAAGGTAATTCCCCACGTGGCGATGGCAACACCTAAAAACACTGAACTGCGGTTCTCACAGGAATGCTTAATGGCCCACATTCAACCTAGAGCGGCTTCTGGATTATGGGTTAGGGTAAATAAAGAAGATCATCTAAGCGACATAACCATAAATCTTTAGCTTAAAATGACATCTGGTACCAACAGAGTGTCTGTCTCTAAGAAACTCAGTCATCCCAGGAGCCTCTCTGCTGCTCTCAGCAAGTTTTCATCCTGATTTGTTCTGACTGGTGGGAAGAACACAAGTTTGGACCTCCAGCTCCCCTTTGGGCCCCTGTCGTTCGTTAGCCAGGAGCCACTGCTGAGAACGGCCCGTCACCGGTCAGCATGTGGGCCGCGGCTCTGGCAAGGGCAGTGCGCTGGGTCTGCTTCCACCCGTGGGCTGGAAGCTCACCCTGCTGGCCAGCCCAAAGAGCCCCCCACGCACATCACTATACCCCCGTCTCTTCTCCAAGAGAAACAGCTTCAAGCACACAACTTCCTGGCAGCTGGTCAGTGGCAGCATTTTCTTTGGAAGGAAGGAAAACTCAGGTTCTAATTCCTGGTTGTATAATGTCCTGGCCATGTGACCTAGGGCCGGTTACCTCGCTGCTTTATGCCTCAGTTTCATCATCCAAGATGGGGACTAAGGGGAGGAATGTCTCTGACTGCCCTGGAGTCATCAGAGAGGTCTGTTTCAATGCTCTCATCTTCTCTTCACCCAGCTGGCCTTCCTGCCCTGAACACCCATCATGGCAGGTCTGCCTGCATCTCACCGCACCCTGACCTTTGCCTCTGGAAGCCAGCCTAGTTGCCAGGGAAACCAGGCTGGAGTCCTAGGATCAAGCGATGATGAAGAGCTGTGTTCAAAAGGAAAAGAACAGGATTTATCACTGGCCCTGATCCTGGGTACCATGAAACCCTGACTTCACATCCTCTCTCTGCACAGGTGGGCACGTTTGAAGAGTCAGGCAGTAAGAGATTGCAACTGCTCTCTTGCTTCCGCTGTTTCGGATGTTGTTATTCATGATCTTTTCTTCCTCTGGCTGAGGCCAAGGCAAGTGGTGAGCAATCCTGGCTTTTCCTCCCGTGAGCTGCTCCCCAAAGCCCAGCTAATAGTTAACTTCCCTGCTTCTTTCTTGCTTGCCGGCCACTGATGCCATGAGCACATGTCATGTGCATGCTGGCTGCTGGCTAATCCTCAGCTTTGGGAGAGTAGAGTTTGTGGCCCTCGACTATGAAAGACTCAGCTTCTGCTATCTCATCAGGCAGAGCTCCGGGAAGCTGAGCACATCTGGACCTGTGAGGAGTGAGACAGGAGATATAATGGGATGACACGGCTTAGGACAGACAACAAGCTCTGAGCCTCCAGCCTCTCTGCATGTAATACTGAGAATTAAGAAGTTACAAGTGTGAGCATGGGCTGGCACTGTACCATCAAGCTTTGGGAGGTCCTATGCCCTGTAAATGTTGACAGGAATGACCGAGAAACCTGAAAGGTCCCTGCTGAGCAAAAATGAAGGACGCCACAGTGGTGGAAAACCAAGTGACCAGTATGAACTGTCTTTGATGACCAAAGTTGGAGGCTGGAAAGCATTAGGCCTCTGTGTGAAGACGACTGATGGGACCACTGTAGATAGGGGTCTTCTGACCATCCCACAAATGCTGGCCTGAACCCGCCCCTTCTCTTTCATGTGTTCCCGGGATCAAGCAACTATGGAATTCAGGTGGCTGAGATCAGTCCAAGGAACACATTTTTCAGTGCATCTGCTCTTTTCTGCATCAAGGAGACCCCAAATGTATGGCTTGTTAAAAATAGGTACTCTCTCCAGGACTCATGGGCAGGAATAGGAAGGATAAGGTTATACTGGCTTTCACGTTTGTTCTCTGCACCCCAATAAATGGGCCTCTACTTTCAGAGCTTGGCTGTCAAGTCAAGATGCCTAATGTGATGATTGCACCAATGCAGAGAGAAAGCTAGAAGTCTCAGACGAGTCCAGGACAACTTGTAACACAGGCTAGAACAGCTGTCATCCGGCAAGGACACATTGACCATGGTTCACGTACAGCGTCTATGCTGTACCTACAGTCTGTTCTGGAAATGTAATAAGTCTCTTACTTTAGTTACAAATAACTGGGAATTACCACTTCCTTTTGGCCACCTGAAGTGGGAGAAAAGTCAAATCCACAAGGTCCCAAAATATGTCTTTATAACAGAAAATTGTCAAGTGGTTACTAGACCAGGATGTCTTCTGCACAGGGCTTTTGAGGGGATCCAATGAGTACAAGTCATCAAAGTTCGAAGCACTTAATAAGTACTTGGCAAATGTTCAGTGTTATCTAATTTTCTGTAATATTTAAAATATAACCAGCCAGAAACTAGGGCTCCTGGCTTCCCAGAGGCTAGTTCATTACCTGTGGCTTTCCATTCTTTATTGCTCTCTGGCTGAGTTTCCATCCAGGTCATAGTGATTTTGCCTAAGATAATATAAATTGAGTTCAGTAAGTTGCATGATCCAGGTTCTCAAAGACTTGATTAGCAACAGGAGACATTACTCAGCGCCATGGCCTTCCCTGGCTATAATTCTGCAATCTCGTCTCCAGAAGCAGCCAGGTCTCTCTGGCATATTTCTGTCTAAATTCTTGGGGTGTATCTCCCCACTGGCTCTGTCTGCAGCTCTCTTTCAGCTTAGTCATTCCCTCTTCAGAACGGATTTACTAGGGATTAGCTTTCTTATTCATTTATCACATTTCTATTATAATCATACTCACGACCCCAGTCCCTGGATAGACACAAAACAGAGAGAAAGGTCGAGAGAAAATATAGGTCCAAGCCCAAAGTAGGCTTCTGTGGAGTCCAGCCTAGTTCTTTTCTTCCAATCTTCACCTCGCTTCACCCAATTTATTTGTTTCTTTTCCATTATGGTTTATTACAGGATATTGAATATAGTTCCTTGTGCTATATAGTAGGACCTTGTTGTTTATCCATCCTATATATAATAGTTTGCATCTGCTAATCCCAGACTCCTGAGCCATTTCTCCCCCACCCCCCTCCCCCTTGGCAACCACAAGTCTGTTCTCTGTGTCTGTTCACTTCACCCAATTTATAAAAAAGCACTAATCAGGTTCTTAGGTCAACAGTCTGAATTACCTTGGAGAGAAACCTCTGGAGCCTGAAAGGGTACTTTCCCTTAGAATCATCCTCCAAACGCTGCCAGACCGAGCTCTGGGCTCTCAGCCCTCATGGCACTGCCTCAGATAAGATACCTGAGGAAAGGCCTTGAGGGAGACGTTAATTCACGGATTTCCCTGATGAAGAGCAGAGTACACACTGATGTCCCACTCTGGTCATTCCTTTCTGCAGATGCCCCACTATTCAAGGAGCAGCTGGGTGCTCTGTTACTCCAAGAGGCAGGTGTTGTCTCAGCTCCTGCCCTCAAACCAAGGAGGATGGGGGTCTGACAACAAGGCCCTGGACCACCTACAATTCTGGGAGTACTTCCTATATGCCAGGCCCCATGCTAAGTACTCTATACATTCACCTCTTTTCATCTGTGCAACAATCCTATGAAGCACATACTAGGTGACCCCCATTTTACAGATGTGCAAACTGAGGCCCAGAGAGGTTATGTAATTCAGCCAAAGTCACTAACAGGTGCCAGAGCTGGGGTATGAACCCATTAGACTCTGGATTCTTGGGAAACCCACTTAAAATATATTGTTAAATTGGCTAAATTAGAGAGATGAGAGGTTAAAAACAAATCTGTTTTCTAATTAAAAAATAAAACCACAGAAACTTCCTATCATGAATCAGGCTTGGCTGTGCCCCATCTGATGGTCATTCAGCCTGAAGATGGTCACTTGCCCCCCAGACTCCGCACGCCCTGTCCTGGCCCAGGCTGGGGGCTGGATGTGTGTGTGGGGGGTGGGCAGCAGATGAGCAAGCTGACTCTCATGACGGCCCTCTGGACCAGGTAGCTGTCCTCAGCCAGGATTCTCCTCCTGCGGGCTCCGGACTCACAGCCTGTCCCCATCAGGGTCCTGCCCCCTACAGGCTTCCTCGGAAACAATGTGGTTTAGTGAAAAGAGACTCTTTGCAAGGGGAAAAAGCTGGATTTGAAATTCCATCTCTCTTATTTGTAGCTGCATGTTCAGACGACTTTACCACTCCAGCTTCGGTTTCCTCAACTGTGAAGCAGAGCTAATCACTCCAACAACGTTATAAAGATTAAATTAAATGTGTGGTGAGAGAACACAGGGAAAGCTTTATAAACATTAGCAATGAAATATATAACAAAGTTCATTTTCATCAGGGTGTGAATGACCATTAGGAGTTTTGCATTTTAAAGAATACTTGCATTTTAAAAGAGGAATCTGATAAAACAAATGACGCTCAAAGCAGTGGGTTGTTGATATGACATCAGAAATCCAGGAATCCCACTTACTTCCTCTGGCAGGCCTGGAGGACTGGAATCGTGCTGTCCCTCCCTTCAAAGAGGCTCTGGCCCTGCTGTGTTGTTCTAGCTGGCCTCCCGTGCATTCACACTTGAGTGTGTTTCCTTGAACAGCCCTGCACAGAAATGAATTGGTGC
This sequence comes from Aethalodelphis obliquidens, assembly GCF_003676395.1. Lineage (NCBI taxonomy): Eukaryota > Metazoa > Chordata > Mammalia > Artiodactyla > Delphinidae > Aethalodelphis > Aethalodelphis obliquidens. The sequence continues at coordinate 13,943,000 of NW_020837999.1, read as the reverse complement.
TTCCTGGTACACATGGGTTGCTGAAGGGAGGGTAAGGAGGTGGGGTCTGCATGCAGATGGGGGCAGCTGTGAGATCTCAGCTCTGCCCTGCAGGATGGGGAGGTTGGGGGAAGATGCCACTTCTGGCAGGAGCAGTGTCAGGATCCAAACGCATAAACCATTAAGGTCAAACACAGGGCAAAAGGAGGCAGCCCAGCAGAACCAGTAACACCCCCCACCATGCTGGGATCCACCACCCTGCAGGTACTAGTTGGCATGCAAATTCTTTACATAACAAGATGCAGGGCAGTAAGTAAATCAAATAGACACCATTTATGCTCTTAATATTCAGCCAAAGGCCCCCTCTGTGCGCACGCTATGTCAGGCACTGCTGGGGGATACAATGTATGACGATAAAAAGACATTTTTCTCACACATTAGGATTTCTGAGGTGCTCACACATGCACTATCTAACTGAATTCTTGAAACGAACTGTGAAGAACATAGTCTAATGCCCATTTTGAGGTCAGGAAACTGAGGCTCAGGGAGGGTGTCCTGGGTCATAGTAAATGGCAGAGCTCAGGCTACAGGCCATTGGTTCACGCATTCGTTCATTCAGTCACAGAGTGGCCAGGAGTTTTCCGAATTGATTTTGGTGTAGATCTGTAATCTTTCAGAAAAGACTGGCTGCTGAGGCCAGAGAATCCAGGAGCTTGTGAGAGGCAGGTACGCCTGTTTGGTTGATGTGGTCTCCCCAGGACAGTGGGTGCTCTCTTGGACACAGAGCGGGGAGTAACAGGTAGAAACTGTGCCTTCAAACTGTGCCTCTCTTTTGCTCAGCTCCTACGAGTCCAGAGACGGATCACATTGGGGAAAGAGGCAGCCCAGCATCCACCAATCACACAGGCGGTCAGCTGCCACTTTACACCTGGTTTCATCTCCACGACATCCCTGGGAGGTGTTACAACCCCACTTTACAAACGAAAAAAGCATGAGAGGGATAGGAGGCAGAGGGCTGCTGCTCTGAGGTCACCAGGAACGCTGACCGCTACAGGGCTGTCCACCATCTTGCACGTCCTTCCCTTCCTTCCATCCTCCTGCTGTCATGGCTCTAGTTTACCCAGACCCTGATTTTCTGTCTCTTGCACCACTGCAATAATTCCATTTGACATTCATTAAAAAAAAATGTATATATTTAGTGTCAGTGCTGGCCACTGGGATAGAATGATGCGCATAAGTTAGTGCCTGCCATTCTAGTGAGGGACACAAGAGAACAGGCAACCCTAAATGAGGATGAGTGCTGCAGCAGGGAGAAGTCCAAGTGGAGCATGAGTGTGTGGCAGATACACCCAGTCCAGCTGGGGGACGTGGGAGGAGGTGGTGCTCACGGTCAAGGGAGGTTGGGGACCTCCATGATGAATCCAAGTCCACCGTCTTCCTAAGAACCCCCTTTGAGAGTCCTTCTGAAAATGAAAACCTAAGCGAACCACTCCTCTTCTCGAAACTCTTCAGTGGCTCCCTATCGTCCACAGAATGAAGGACAGGCTCCTTAGTGAGGCTCCCAAAGTTCTCCATGTTCTGACCTCATCTCCCACCATGTCCCAACATATCTACATGTTTGTCTCCTGCAGAGTGGAAGCAACTTGAACGCAGGGCCTATGCTCAGTTTAGTTCTCTGTATCCACGGCCCAGAACAGGGCTGCTATATATTTAGTTGTGATGGACTTATTAAAAGAAGGAATACATTCCTGAGGTCGGAGCCCTTGTCCCCAAGGAGAAGGCCAATTCTGCCTTCCCTTGGGTCTCCTGGTACGAATGGTCCAAGCCCCCTGCAATTTTGGTCACTGAGGGGAGAAGAGAAGTTTAATAAGGAATGGGGCATGGGACCCTTCTGGGATGGAGCTCTGCACCCCAATTTCCTGATCTCAGCCCTACAGCGAGTTCTTCCTAAGTCTTGACACAGAGGAGTCCTGGGTCAGTTTACACATCCCCCGAGTCAGAGTCCATGGAAATTCCTTTGGGTGACCTGTCCCTTCCCCCAGTTCTCTGCATCCCATCCCTAGGAGCCACAGCCCCTCACACAGTGCTCTGTACACATCAAGCATTTAGGGAGTTCTGTGTGAATACTGAACACTCTACTCTTGCCACCAGGATGCGGTTTATAATGGAGACAAATTCTCCTGTACTAATTTTCAGGGAGAAAAGAAATGCACTTCAAGCAAGAAAATCGGGCATCTGGGAACGTTTCCAGCCAGGAGATTTCCAGCAGGACTTGAAAAAATGTAGTCCATCCCGCACTGTAACAGGCTGCGGGTGGGGTGGTGGCCTTTACTCCCCTTTCCCCAGCCCTGTGCTAGTCACCTCAGAGGACACAGAGGAAGGAGATGTGGAGCCTGCCCAGCACAGTATAACAATGTGGATTCCTTATTTCAAAAGAAACAACAGTGTAGCTTAGGTTCTCTGTTTCCCCCCCGCCAAAACTCAGAAACCATAGCTGTGCTAGCCAATATCATCTTTGCAGAGTTAGACAGTGTCTGACCCACCTCAACCTCAGGGCTCCCGACTCCCGGGGAGATAGTCTGATCGTGTACAAAATGCTGCCCTCAGCCGTCTCTAATTGTTAGCATAGAGCTGGAGGGTCTCACGTATTCTTGGGGGGAGGGCAGAGGATGAGGAATGAGGGAATAGGAGGGGTATGTGGTACCACTATGCTCTCCAGATGTGACAGGAAAGCAGCTGTTGGTGCCTTAACACGGAACAGCATGGTTCGTTCATTCATTCGATAAATGTCTGCGAGTGGCAGGGACTGTTCTAAGCTCTTGGAGTCACAGTAGCAAAACAAAACAAAGCTCCTGCCCTCAGGGAGCTTACGTGGTAGGAGAAAAGGACAACAAACAAACAAACAAACAAACAGGATAGAGGTAATGAAGGATGGGGCTGCTTTTTAAGACAGAGATGCAGGGAAGGCCTCTTTGGGAATGTTGACCCATTGTCATTTTAAGCGAATACCAGAATGAAGTGATGGAGGGAGCTGCTCGGATGCGTGGAGGGGAGGATTCCGGGCAGAGGGGCCGGCAAAGGCCCTGGAGTGGGGAAGTACTTCTTGCATTTGAGGTTGGCTTGGGGAAGGTGGGTAGAGGTGAGGTCAAAGGGGCTGTGGACCCAGGGGTGATGCAGATCCTATGGGCCCTGGAAGCCATGTTGAACGGACTCTGGGTGTCTGCTGTGCACCTTCTATGTGCCAGACATGTCCTAGGACCTGGGGATACTCCGAGGAACAGTCATGACCCCCTGCTTTCATGCAGCTTATGATCTAGGGAAGGATGACAGACAAAGAGAGGGAGTCCAGGACCCCATGGTCAGTGCTAAGGGGGCACTTGGAGGAGCTGAGGGCTCAGGAAAGCCTTCCAGAGGAGATGTCACCAAAGCTGGCAGGAAGAGTTGTGAAATAGCCAGAAGTCAGCTGTGTTATGCATCCAGGTTTGCTCACTTGCTATCTCGGTCAAGTCCCTTGATGTCTCTGAGCCTCGACTTCATTGTGCATAGAATGGGAACAATAATAATACCTGTTCTCTAAAGAAAAAACAGGGTCATAGGTGTGAAAGTGCTTTGAAAACTGTAAAGCCTCAGACAGATGTAAAACACTGCTATTAGCTCACTGCGCTGTTTTCTCTTCCTACGTATTTTGTTACTCTGGGTTTGAGCGCACAGGCTCCCGGCCTCTCTCCTTCCCCCTGGAGCCAGCCGGAGCTGGTGGCTCAGTCTGTGAAGATCTAAGCCAGGTTTCTCGGCCAGAGGCCTGGTTGCATCGTGTGGACTCCACGTATACCATGGCCACCAGTAGGGCTGCTGGAGCTACCCTCATGGCATCTGCTCCAGTGGTAACTGGAATTGCTCAAACACGTGTGTAGACACCTGTTTGCTTCTGGGCTCTTTGTTTTCTCCAACTAGAACCAGAGATGGGACGCTGACCTTGCTACCCAAGCCCCAGATGAGAGGCGGCCACCCTGCACTATCGTTTTTCTGCATCCGGGAGGGGGACACTGTTGCCACATACAACAGGCTTGGCTCTGTCCAGAGCTGCATTTCTCTGTAGCAAGAGGCATTCAGCCAGGGAAAGAGAAGAGCATGCTCTCTCTATAAACAAGGTGCATCTGGGGAGTAAATTTCCATCTGCAGATTGGCAAAGTCATAGGTTAACACCAAACAATCCCCAACGAACTTAGAATGAAGTGCTTTCCACAAACCTTATTCCATGGTTAAGAAGCTCTTTTTCCTAGGTCCCTTCAGGAAGAAGAGAGTTTCCTTTCAATAATCCTAGGCTTTATGTATTTCATTTTCCAGGGTATTTTCTCCAATCAGAGTTGTCCTATGGAAAACTCACCCTCCTCAGCTGAAACACCCATTCTCGATTCCTAGGGGAACACTGGCTGGGATTCAGGTACTAGTTCTGTGACCCCGAGCACCCCTTGGGCCTCAATAACTATCTGTAAAATGGGGGGATGAGAACAGATGACTCCAAGGTCTCAGGACCCTTTGTTTTTGAGGTTCTTTGTTTTTTTAGTTTTTTTTTTAAATAGACTTTATTTTTAGAGCAATTTTAGGTTCACAGCAAAATTAAGTGGGAGATAAGGAGATTTCCCATATACGCCCTGCCCCCACTCATACCTAGCCTCCCACATAATCAACATCCCCACCAGAACGGTATGTTTGTTACAACGGATGAACCTACACTGACACATCATTATCACCCATAGTTTACATTAGAGTTCACCCTTGGTGTTGTATATTCTGTGAGTTTGGACAAATGTATGACAAATGCATCACATGTAGGCACAATTATAGTATGCAGAGTAGTTTCACTGCCCTAAAAATCCTCTGTGCTCCGCCTATTCATTCTTTCCCTCCTCTCCACTCCTGTTTTAAATTCTATGCTTAAAATATATGATTTCAACTACTGCTCTATGTTTAGAAACTCCTCCGCTCTGAGATTCAATACCAAGTTACCTGTGCTAGTTTGACTTGTTTTGTGTGTTTCCTTCTATAATTTTTTGGTATAAAGTGAAGATCTACATATTTAACAATAAGAATAGTTAATCAATCATCCTACTAGTATTTCTTTAAACTCTCTTTCCCCCCAAATATATGTGACTCCCATTCATCACCAGCTAAACTGTAACTATGTAATAGTCTACTTCTGCGTTATATTCTGTGCCATTCATCTGTCCATTTAGTTTTTTGTCAATTAAAACTACTTAATAAAAGTGTATTTCAGTATTTGATAGGGCAAGTCCCTCATTTTCAAAACATTCTTGACTATTTTCAATGACAATTATTCCACAGGAATTTTTAGATGTGTTTTTCAAGAAAAAATATCCCATTAATATGTAGTGGAATTAATTTCCATGATTTAAAAATTATGTTGAGTCACGAGTTACTTAAGGAACATAACCTTGGTTCTCTGGTACGGCTACTCCTGGAAGACTAGTATGGCAACACTTCTAATTGGCAGCCTGGGAGGAACAGGAAACAGCTACATGGGATACAGCCAAGGATGGGGCCAGCCAGAGCTCACACAAGAAGAGACCTGACTCCCTTCAAGAAATGGCCAAACCATTTTCTCACTCAATGTCTGTTTGAATATGAATCAGAAAACAAATTTGGCTTTTAAACCTCCAAACACAGAATGACAGGAGTCTGAGCTACAGAAGAATAGAGAGGTAGCAACTCTTTAGATTAGCTAGCCAAATCCCATCTGCCCTCACATTTTTCTGCTCCAGATACTGGGAACCAAGGCTGTAAGCGATTGAGAAAAAGTCATCCAAACATATCAGATCATCATCATTGATAATAGTCCGAGACTTAGAAGTCTTTCTTTTTACCCTGAGGAACCCTTCGATTTTAATGGCACCACCCTGCCATCTTGTCCTGGCTGAGGAGTCACCATGTCCCTTGACTTTTATCTTGACTGTTCCCTTTCCGTGGTCTCTTTCTGCTTCCCCTGACAGTTTAGGGAAAGACACAAGTCCCTGGGGAGGATTCTTGCCTAATACGGCATTGTGCGGAGCATGTAGTTTGCTCTTGGTGTTCAATAAACACAACAGCAGATATAATAGACCCCAAATAGCAAGTTTTTCTTTGTTCATTTAGATGATCAGCTGTTACTGTCTTGGCTCCCCCGACACCTCGTTTCCTCGTCAGCACAAGCTACTGCTTCTCTGATAGGCTAACAACATAAGCATCCATTTATTCCCACCTGAGAAGCGTAGTTTCTGGGGCCACTGTTTCACTCCAGTTTTAATGGCACTTAATTTTCTATGGATATATGCTTTCATTAGCATAGATTTCTGTTGAGAAGGCAGTTAGCTGTTTTATTCATGGTAGGAATGGCTGAACTGTGGGTGTATAGGTAGGCTGAAAGCACTGGGGGTCTGATTAGTCTGGAAAAGAGTGGACTTTAAATACCTAAAGAATTATCATGTATTCTAAACATTCCTGGATAATTGGGGCCCAGGGGATGGACACAAGCAGAGCTTTTGGATATCTGGGAAGGGCACAGGGGCTGAACCAAGTGCAGTCTGAGACGTAGAGCTGGGAGTGCAGCTGGGATGGAAAGCTAACATGCAGTCCTCCTGGAGTGAGAGTGCTCTCTCCAAAAGTCTGGGTCTGTGTGGAGCCAGCCTGACATGAGGCAGCTGGGGAGGAGGTGGGGGGCCCAGGAGCGGTGGGCCAGGTTTCAACTGGAAGCAAGGAGGCAGCACTGAAGTGGTCCTTTGAGGCAAACCTCCTGGACTCGACGGGGCAAGTGTGACTCATCTGTGGGAGATGAGGGTAGAAGGAGACGGTAGAAGCAAGGAGCATGCACAAGTGGGACCAACGGGGGAAGTCACAAGGAAGCAGAGTCTGCCTTCGTTGAGGACTTGTTCACAGCGGGAGGGGCCTGGATGGAGTGGGCTGTCTTCTGAGATGAGAAGTTCAGTGCAGACTACGGGTAACCAGGAGTCAGGAACTCGTAGAGGGGCTTCCAGGATGGAGCAGGTGGCGGTCCCTAAGACCCTTTAAGCTCTAAGAGTCTGACATTCTATAAGGTTTTTTAAAAGTATATACCAAGGTAGCCATCTAATGTGTAACTTCAGTTAATCACATAGCAAATAAAATCAGCAGTAATTTCACACTCTAATGGGTTTTGTGACTTCACAAGATAAACGTGTAACTTAACTGTTAGAAGAGCCTTACTGGATATGTCTATATATATATATATATATATATATATATATATATATACACATATATATATATATATATATTTTTTTTTTGTGGTACACGGGCCTCTCACTCTTGTGGCCTCTCCCGTTGCACAGCACAGGCTCCGGTGGATATGTTTATTACCTTGACTGAGCTGATGGTTTCATGGGTGTATGCATATGAGTTTAATTTTAAACTCATCAAATTAAATATTAAATATCTAGAGGTTTTTTGTATATCAATTATACCTCAACAAAGTTCTTAATAAAAAAATTGTGAATTAGAAAACAAGAACCTTATCGGTCATGTAATCCATGGTTGGCCAATTATGGCCTGTTGTCTGTTTTTACAAATAAAGTTTTATTGGAACAGCCACGTCCATTTATTTACATATTGTCTTGGCTGTTTCCGTGCTATAATGGCAGAGGTGAGTAGTTGCAACAGTGACCAAATGGATTGTGAAGCCTAAAATGCTTATTTTCTGGCCCTTTAGAGAAAAAGTTTGCCACCCTTCAATCTAATCCAATCCCCCATTTTATAGCTAAGAAAATGGAGGCTGACATAGTTAAGTGACTTCCTTTAGGTTGAGTTAGTTGGTGACTGAGTCGGGACAAGAACCATGGCATCTGATGCTCAGGCCTGTATTTCTCTGCCTCAGCCCATAGTGTCCCAACGCTGGCTGGTCTGTGTACAAGCACCTCTTAATGTCCTGCCACATTCACATTTCACAGACCCAGGGCCTGAGGGGCAGAGGTGGACAGACCGGCCCACAGTCACTCCACACCCCCGCCAGCCACAGGACGGGCCTCACGCTTGCGAGTTCCAACCCTACAGAGCTGGCTCCAAACCACTACTCCAGGAAAGCTGAGGCCTTGGGAGGCAGTGAGAGCTTCTAAGAGCTTCTAAGACAAGCACTCATCCAGCTCCCCAAGTCCCTCTCAGCATTAGCATTCACCTTCTGTTATCCAACAAAAGGACACATTTACAACTGTCTCAAGTTCAACCTGAAAACCCTTTTCACAGCTTTCCAGGGCAATTACTCCAAGCAGCCCTGATGGGTTAAAATGATTTTAACACACCCAGTTGCCTCCAATTACTTTGGTGGCATCTGCTACAATCAGCAAAACGTATGAGTGCCTGATAAATACCTTCTTCTGCAGTAAGAGATTCCAAAGAAGACAATGCAAAGGGTAAACAAGACAAAACAAAACCAAGCCCTATCTACCCACAATCATATTTAAAGGAACAAACAGCCAATCCGAGGCCCAGGTCAGGCCTCCATTTTCCATGTGGGAGATTTCCCAGAGGGATGAGAACCAATCAGATCATTAGAATGGTCTGTATTTGTCCAGGAGAGTATAAATTGAAAGCCAGCACCCACTTCACCCTTCTTCCAGCTGCCTCCCTAAAAGGGCTGTTTTCCTCCTCCTTGCCCTTTATAAGCCTTTACATTTTCTGCATTTCCACTTCTCTTTCACATCTCTCTTAGACAGATAAGAATGAATATTCATGCAGGAGACTAGAGCACATCAGCCGTCCTAACATAAGTGGTCAAGAGAATAAAGGACGTGGTTTGTCAGTGGCCACATGAAACTCCTCCAGCCTTGCCAAGGCGATACTTTTGACATGTGTGTGGTTCCCTGGGGCCACAGGACTCCTGCCCAGCTCTGACACAAACTCGAATCTCGAGGGTGACTTTCCCAGCCGAGGGAGGAAAGCTAAGGATGAGAGAGAAGACAGATCAACAGAGGCAGCTCTGCTTGGGGCTCGGCCAGTGGAGCCACTGTTACTTGTACCTTTGAACTCAGCCCGCCCCACTCAGCAGAGTCAGCTCCTCCCAGCGCAAAGATGAGAACCAACATATATTATGTCAGGCACTGGGTGGGGTGCTGGGAATCAACGGTAAATAAGGTCCTTGTCTTTACATTCAGTGACAATCTATCTGTGCCAGTTCCCGTGCTAGGGGTTTTACGTGTGCCGTCTCTCTCAATCCTTGCACAGCACTAAGCTCGACATTATTATCCTCACTTTATACATGTAGCACCCACAACTCAGAGAAGTTAAGTAACTGGTCCAAAGATGTACAGGAATTAAGTGGTGGAGCTGTGCTTTGAACTCGTGTGTCTGGGTGCTTTCTATTACTCCGTGCCGCCGCAAAACCTGGGGACTTTCTTTCACTGCTGTTGCTGGCTGACTGTGCCTCACCCACTTAGCAAGGTGCCCAGCAGCTGCAGGAACACGGGTCGAGGAAGAGACGCATGGGGTGTGCTGCGTGTCATGTTGAAACGAGAGCCAGTGGAAACGCTGAAGGTCATTTGGAGAAGAGAGGCAGAGGAGTCAGAGGAGGGAAGAACAAACCCGATTTGCATGGAAATACAATTGTTTATGTTGGTGTGAGTTATATGGATTGATCTTGGCTGCTGTGAGTGCCAGATGTACAGACAACTGTGCTCAGTCAGGCCCCAGGGGCTCCTGAAGAGGGGTCCCTGAGGGCCACTGTCAGGGATGCTGAAGATAGTAAAAACACCAGACTACAGCTGAATCTGGAGTGAGGTGGGTGGAGAAAACAGGAGGAGCTGAGAGCTGTTTCCAAGAGAAGGGAGGGTGGGGAGCCAGGGACCTCTACTGAGAGCTCGCAGTTAACCAGGGTGAACGGATGAATGCTTGAGGCGGGAGGGGTCGGCCTGACTCCAGAAGCCCTGGCCGCATCTGCACACACCATTTGTTTTGTCCTTTGCGCCTAAGTTTCCAACAGCTCTGCCTTCTCTCTACTTGGCCACAGTTAGCAGAAGAAGGAAGTGAGAAAGCAAATCAATACAGTCCTGCCGTCAGCTTCAGGTGTTGGTCCCCAGAGCATCAGCTCAGCAATCGCTCTCCATCTCCCTCTTTACCACCAACATCATCACCACATGCCCCCAATTCCCCTAAAATTTTCAGGGTCTGGGACAATAATTTTTTTAAAAAGCCCACATACCATATGACTAAGTATTTAAAAGTTATAAATCAATCCCACAAATTGCTAAATAAAATATATGCCCTTCTCTGACCTTGACAAGTTTCATGTCTGGAAGGCTAGATTCAAATTTAGAATTCTCAGATTCTACCGCGTTCTGCTGGACCACGGTGGTGAGGGACAGCAGTCACACGGATGTGGACACCACAATCCAAGGAGCGACACCCACATCATGAAAGGCCACAAGGGGCCCCATACAAACAGGTGCAGACACTGTGGTCCACAGGGGGCTGATCACACCTGGGTGTGGACACCAAAGTCCACAGGTCCAGGTTCCAACCACACCACCACCTTTGGTCACCTGGAGCCTCTCTGGGGGTTCCCAAGGCAGTGGAATCCACCCTTAGGAGGTAGACCTGGGGAAAAGGTCTACAAGGGTCCTAGAAGCAGGCATGAGGCTGTTTCAATAGGGAATTCTGAGGTCCTGGTACCTGAAGTATGGTCTAGAAGGAGGAGTCCAGACATGTCTCCTGGGCCCTTCAGAACTGCATACACTGTGGAGTGCAGGGCCCTCCAAGGCATGGGGCCCAGGACAAGGGTCTAAGAATGGTAATGATCTTCACTGATACCCATTGAGCATCACGTACTAATAGTTGTCCTAAGCATTCTATGTGGGTTAACTTAGGTAATTCTCACAACTCTATGAGCTGGGTACCATTATTGCCATTTCTCAGATGAGGAACCTGAGACACAGAGCAGATAAGTTACTTGCCCACAGTTATACTTGATGGAGCAGGCTGTCTGGCTGCAGGTCCTCACTCCTATCCATCACCCCATGCCCCTCCTCACATGGGAAAGCCCACCTTCGGCGCATGTAAGGCTTACATGGCAGCCTCCCAGAGGGATACACAGCCCTCAAGACAACTCCCGATCAGGCACTATGCAGCTCCTACTGTATACTCATTGTCTAGATTCCTGAATGTTTGGAACAACTCTTTGTCGTATCGCTGCATCTCTGACTACTTTGCTGAATCACAGATTAATTCCCAGATCTGTGTGGTAGCCTTGCATCATTTTGAGGAGTTGGAAGTGACTTGGAAGATGGATTGTTTCTTGTCTCAGACAAGATAAGGAATAGAATCTTCCTTAAGGGAGGGGACAAGCATGGTCTGAGGGCATGTGTGGTGTGATGCCATAGCTGGTAACCAGAAGACTGCTGCTCTACCCAGGACACAGATCTGCCTAAAGTGTAAGAGGTGGAAAACAAACAGCCCAGATGAGCAAGGTTCCTAGCAGGCAGTGATGGTAGCTGCTCTGGAATTGAGGGAAAGTACAAACCAAAGGAAAGAAAACTTTTGTACCTCATCTTGGTTCTCTTAAAAGTGCAACCCACATCTTCCTAAATCAGATAACAAATGTGAAGGAAGATACCATCAGCTCGATATTTACATGTTTGTAAAGTTTATTATCCAACACTATGTCAGCCAACTCACATCTTAGATAATCGTAGATGCTGGACTAGAGACAACAGCAACCCACTCTTAAATGGTTAAAAAAAATCAGTGTAAAGGTGAGAATCACCAGGGAGCTGGGCTCAAATCCTCATTTTTTCCCTTAGCAGCTGCATGGTGTTGTGTATGTCATTTGATCTTCCTGAACCTTGGCTTTCTCACCTGTAAAATGGGGATAGAAAGTATCTACCAGGATTATTGTGAGAATTAAATGAAATGATGTTTGTAAAGTCTCTGGTATATAGAATGTAGTTTTTTTCCTTTTAAACAATTTTCTTTTAAAATTGTTTTATTGCATGATTCTTCAAATTCTATAGCGCTTTACAATTTTCAAGTTTCACATGCATGATTTCATATAATCCCACAGTAACCCTTTTGTCTTTTTCCCTCTGCCCCTATATTTCCCCTCCCCTGTTCCCTCTCCCCACTGGTAACCACTAGTTTGTTCTCTGTATCTGTGAGTCTGCTTCTTTTTTGTTTTACTCACTAGTTTGTTGTACTTTTTAGGTTCCACATATAAGCGATATCATACAGTATCTTGTCTTTCTCTGACTTCTTTCAATTAGCATAATGCCCTCCAAGTCCATCCATGCTGCTGCAAATGAAAAAATTTCAATCTTTTTTATGACTAAATAGTATTCCATTGTCTGTGTGTGTGTGTGTGTGTGTGTGTGTGTGTGTGTGTGTGTGTGTGTATATATATATATATATATATATATATACACCACATCTTCTTTATTCATTTGTCTGTTGATGGACACTTAAGTTGATTCCATAGAATGTAGTTTTTTTTTTGTTTAGAATGTAGTTTTTTTTTAACATCTTTATTGGAGTATAACTGCTTTACAATGGTATGTTAGTTTCTGCTTTATAACAAAGTGAATCAGCTATACATACATACACATCTATCCCCATATCCCCTCCCTCTTGCGTCTCCCTCCCACGCTCCCTATCCCACCCCTCTAGGTGGTCACAAAGCACCGAGCTGATCTCCCTGTGCCATGCGGCTGCTTCCCACTAGCTATCTATTTTACGTTTGGTAGTGTATATAAGTCCATGCCACTCTCTCACATTGTCCCAGCTTACCCTTCCCCCTCCCCATGTCCTCAGGTCCATAGAATGTACTTTTAAAATGCTGTTTCCCCCACTCTCAGGCCATTTCCCCTTCCACTCCTCGCTCCTGGGAGCCTCGGTCCTCATGCTGTCTTTAGGATCCCATGGAGCAGGTGGTTCACAGCTATGGGAGGCCTCTTCTGTGTGGGGAAAACACGGTCAGGCTGGGAGGTCTGGGAGGAAGGTACAAAAGCAGCAGAGGGCAGGGCCTGCTTTTGATGAGGAACCACTCTAAGGAAGATGGGAAAACAGACAAACACATTTAAAAGAAATCCCTCGGCAGTGACAGACAGCAGAGCACTGGGGGGCAGACCTGACATGGCAAGGTGACAGTGTGCTGAGCAGAAAGGGTTTGCTGCAAGGGGAGAACAGAATTTCTTGCTGCCTCTGCCGCCTGCCGCTTCCTGGCCTTGACCTTCCAAGCCAGGCCACCTGCAGCTGGTCCAGGGCCTTTAGGCCCTGGGCCTCATGGGCAGAGACCCAGCTGATGGTCAGTCAGCGCCTGGCCCCTCCTGCTCTGGGCCGCCTCTGGTTTCTCAGATCAGCCTGTCATCTCCATTCCTACTTCAATTCTCTCAGGTCAGGCCCTCGCCACTTCTCTCCTAGATGAGAATGATAGTCCGTCACTGGTGTCCCCATCTCCAACCTTTCTCTCTAATCCATCCTCCACACTGCTGTCAGGGTTACGTCCCTGAAAGGCCCAACTGATCCCAGTTTAACACCCTTCAATAGTTCCTCACTGCTCAGCGGAGGAAATCCCAGCTCCTTGGCGTCGTCTATTAGTCAGGTCTTTTTCATTTGCAAATATCAGAAACCCACTTGAAGAAGTCAGGATTGGGAGGGAGATGCAAGAGGGAGGGGATATGGGGATATATGTATATGTATAACTGAGTCACTTTGTTATACAGCAGAAACTAACACACCGTTGCAAAGCAATTATACTCCAATAAAGATGTTAAAAAAAAAAAAAGAAGCTGAGGTTCTAAAAACAGGTTTGCTGGTAGGACAGCGAGAAAGTTCACAGCACAGAAGGCAGGCTTGCAGGAACCTGGGCAGTTCCTGGACCTGAGGGGCCAGGACTGGGGACCATGCCACAGTGGGGAAGAGGCCTTTAGTCACCCAGAACCACACTCCTCCAGCAACATGCCACGAGGGGCAGTGGACTGGTCCACCCAGGCCCCAGCAGAAGTCCCAGGGGACCATTATGATTGGCCAGCTTGGGGCACATGCCCATCTGCCCATAACTCTCGTGGCCAGTAGAACTGGGAAGGTGACTGGTACCTGGGCCTAGATGGAGTGGGAAGTAGATTGGAATCTGAGCTAAAAGAAGTCAGGAGAAGGGTGCTGAGCTGATGAAACGCCCCATGATCTGACCCTGCTTCAGCTTCATTCCCTCAGCATCCTGCCTGGAACTTTACACAGCAGCAACACTAGCCTCCGTGCAGCTCCTAACACCCTCAGGTATGTCATAGGGTTTCCAACACCCCTTTCCTGGACCATCTTCCACCTTCTTGGCTTGGGTAATGCCTACTCATCTTTCCAGACTCAGTGCACTGTCGCTTCCTCCAGGAATCCTTCCCAGATTAAAGTCTCTTTTTGGGCTCCTAGTACTCCTGTGCCTCTTTATATCACTTATTACAGAATAACAGTAAACAATAATAATGACAAGAAAAACAAACATATATAACATTTACTGTATGTCTGGCACTGCTCTAGGTAGTTGACATACTTTAATTCATTTGCTCCTCACAAAAACCCGATGAGGTAGGCACAATTATTAGTCCTCATTCTATGAAGCAAAGAAACCGAGATACGGGTGGCTTATGTAACTTCCCCAAGATCACAGACCTAACAAATAGCAGAGCCAAGTTCAAACACAGGACTGGTGGCTCTGGGTCTGTGCTTCTAACGACTGCCACTAGAAATGGCTTGAAGAGCCTCCGTCGGCCTTACTGGGTTGTGAGCCCTCAAGGGCAGGGATGGTGACAGCCATCCTCACACACCTAGTGATGGCTGAGCTGGCAGTCACGAAATACTGCCTGATAGAACTCAATAGAACTTTCTGTTAGGTGATAGAAGTAGGAGGGTGGAAGGAGAAAAGGCTACTTGGGCCCCTGGGAGCTAGATTTTGCAGGGCCACGGAAGGAATGGAGTCAGAGATGTCCAGCCCCACAATGCCTGTGTCCTGGAGGTCACGGTATTGGGCGGGCGGGGGGCAGGGTGTGGGCACAGACACCGAACAATCTTGCCAGAGCCCTGCTACCCACCAGGCCGTTTCTGTGGAATGTCTCTGGCTGACTCGGCCTCACTTTCTTTCTCTCCAACTTGTCTCCATATTCTTTAAGCAAATTTGACTTCTCCTGTGGTTCGCCGAGACTTCCTTAGTGGCACAGAAAGGGAGGCTTCTGCATTGAGCTCTCACAATCGCAGTTCCTTTCTATACATAACTTGGTAAGGCCAGTGTCAGGGTGTGCTGCGCTGGGGGGATTCTCTCCCGGAGCTGAGGCATTCCTCAACTTAGCTGCACTTTCCTACAGTTGCTGGACAGCCAGGCAGCCAGGTCTCTGACTCACTGTCTTTCCTTAAACAAACTACCAAATGCTCCCTGACTTGGTTTCTCCAGTTGCATATTGAAGCTGACTCTGATCACCTGCCCCAGTGGGTCACAGAGCTCCATGAAACAGTCTATTTGTGTCCACGAGGAAGGTGGGCGGCAAGGGGGGACTGCGCCCATAATGGACCATGGAACACGGCCCGTGTTTCCCTCCAGTGGAACCTCAACCCAATACAACCCAAGAGCAAGTTAATCGATATGAAAGTCAGATACAATGAGAGCAGCCTTTTATTGAGTCTTTGCTATGGGTCAGGCTTTGAGCTAGGCTGTTAACAAATACTGTCTACTTTAATCCTTACAAATCCATGTTAATCCTTTCAACAGTATGACTGAGCACCAGTATATGCCAGGCTCTGTATTGGGCACCTGGAACACAGTGCCGAACAAAACAGACAAAGAACTTTGACTTGAATACAGATAGCAAGCAATAAACATAATAAACAAGTAATAAACAACAAGGTCAATATGTAGTAGGCTACGGAAAAATACTGTGGGTAAAATTGTAGCACAGGTAAGAGGGACAGAGAGTGCTGGGGGATGGTCCAGGGAGGTCTCACTGAGAAGATGATATTTGAGCAAAACTTTGTTGGAAGTGAGGGAATAGGCCATGTGGGTATCTGGGGGAAGATCATTGTGGACAAACAGAACGGCCAGTGTGAAGGCCTGAAGGTGGGGATGTGATGGGAGTATTCAGGGAATGCTGAGGAGGCCAGTGAGGCTGGGAAGGAGTGAGGGCAGGACAGATGAGGATAAGAGACAATGAGGGGCCATATAAGGTAGGGCCTTGTAGGCCATAAGACGAGTACCATTATTATCCTCATTTTACAGATGAGGAAACTGAGGCAGAGCAAGCTTATGCCCAAGGTGCCATGACCTGTAGGTATTAGAGCTGGGAATTAACCAGCTCTAACCACATCCACAGCCCATATGCATATCCTAATACTATATACTCCCCCTCTCCACACATGGCAAACCAGGCAGTTTCTTGATATCCTCCCATGTCAACCAAGTTAGGCTAGGTGGGACCCAAGACTCAGAAGTTTCTGAACTTGGAAGGAATCCTAGAGATCTTCTTGTCCAATTCTGGCATTGTGGAAGGAACAACAGATTTTGAGGCTGAAGCCTGGGTGTTCTCTCTTGCTGGGTGACAAGACTTATCACATAAGACAGGTATCCTTACCTGTAAAATGGAAACAATCACTCCTGCCTCATATGGTTGTGCAGATTAAATGAAATGATGTGTGTACCAGGGCTCTGAAAAATGCTGGCAGTTCCTCCTTTCTTTTTTCCCCTATCTCCTTCCCCAGCTTCTTGGAGCTACAGTCAGTGACCATCCATCTCCAAGTTCAACCCTGCCTCAGACAGAGACAGGATATGTATTTTTAAAAAAAATTTTATTGGAGTATAGTTGATTTACAATGCTGTGTTAGTTTCAGGTGTACAGCGAAGTGAGTCAGTTATACACACACACACACACACACACACACACATATATATATGTATATATATATATATATCCATTCTTTTTCAGATTCTTTTCCCACATAGGTTATTACAGAATACAGAGTAGAGTTCCCTGTGCTATACCATAGGTCCTTGTTATTGACAGAGGAATGGATAAAGAAGATGTGGTATATATATACAATGGAATATTATTCAGCCATAAAAAAGAACAAAATAATGCCATTTGCAGCAATATGGAGAGACAGGGTATATACTGATAGCCTCCCCTGCCCCCAATCACCACCAATCCAGTGGGGAGCTTGGAGTCTTCCTGGGACTGGGGAGCATCACCCCCCTTATCTGTCCCCACACATGGTGAGTCCACTGTCCTCAAACTCCCATCTGGTGCTCCAGGGGTCCCCAACCTTGAGTCTCCTCACTCCCTCTCCCATCAGCTGGGGCCCTACTGCATGTGCTTACAGCTCTGTTTAAAGTGTTAGATTCATAACAGGTGCTTATTAAATGGTTGTTATTGTTATTACTAGTAGAAATGGAACTCGCTGCCGCAAAACTATCTTGCCAGTTTGAACAGACATTAGCAAAGGAAAACTTGATGATGGAAAGAGAAAGATAAATTTAGTTCAGCAATCTGTCTGAACAGCCATTGCACATGTGGGGAAGTCAGTGAAACAGCTGCACCAAGATGTGAGATCACACAGACGGCGGGCTGGGGTTAACCTGCGGGCTGAGGATGGTATCAAGATCACACCTCACCTGCGATAGCCCTGGTGGGTCAGGTGGCAAATGGATCTGCACAGAATTACTGAGCACACGCCTGTAATTATCTTTGAAATAACCAGTATAAAACGCAGAGCCATCATACCAGACAAGGCATTTTGCTATCAGATAAAAACAATCTGTGAAGTTGGCCTCATTAATATAAGCTTTATTGTAGGGATATCAGAAAACTTGTATAAAAAAAAGCCTAGGACACAGGAGCTAAAGGAAATGTGTAAACCGAGAAATAGGAGACCTGAGCCAACAAATATCATTTTGACACCCTAATTAGATATATTCCCAGGACTTAACCTTTTCTTCTTTGCTCGTCACCTTTCCTTCCTTTGCTTATTCCTCTAATTAACTCATTCCTCATTCATTTATTTACTCCTCATTATTTTATTCATACCCTAGTCACTTATTTTATGCATTTATTTTCTTCCTCCCTAGCTGTTCCTCACTCCGCGGAGGCCCTAATCAGCAGTGAAATGGACCAGAGGAAGCCTGCAGCTGGAGGAAAGGAAGCAAAGGTGATGGCCTTGACAGAAGTTGCCATGTGGCAGGAGCCTGGACAGAGGACTGGGGTTCCAGTCCTTGCTCTGGTACATAGGAGCTGTGTGGCCCTGGACGAGTCACGCACTTCTCTGCACCTCAGTCCCCCACGAAACGGGAGCTTCCTACCTGTGTTGGTTTCCATCATGACAGCTGGCTTGGCTAACATGGACGAAATCGTGAAAAGCTATCCACATGTAAGGCTAAGTTGTTTGATCATCAGCTGGAGAATAGAGGAGAGAAGCGTTCATAGATGGATCCCACTGCCAACATCTATAAACCAGAGCCAGGGGACCTGGTCCTTGGACCTCTCCTCCCACTCTCCCCCTGGGAGCAAACCTGGCATGGGATTGTCAGCGAGAGTGGCTGAGGTAGGATGGCCTTCTTTCCTGTGTCAGCCCCACAGATGCATGGAGTATCCCTTTAGCCGGTTAGCAGATAAATATTAATGACTAAACATGTATGTAGGGTGGAAGATGGACGGGTGTCCTGGGAGCCATCCCTTTGATTGTCCCTTCTTAGATGCATTTAAGGATCTCAACATTCTAATTGCAGAGTGTGCTGGAATAAAATAATAAAAAGGGGGGCAGGGGGGCAGGGGAGGTAAAGGAAGGTGCATGGGAGGAAAAATAAACCAAAGCGGAATCACCTGCTGAGGGGACAAGATGAGAATGTGACAGAGGTGTCCCTGGGAAGGATGGAAGCCTTTTGTGGGAACATAAACATGGGGATACCTGCTCACACGCTCAAGGGCCCAGCCTCTGTTTTCCTGCCTGGGTGTGTGAGCAGGAAGTCCAGCTGGACCAATTTGGGCTCAGAGCCCCTGCTGTGGGCACACTCCTGTGTATATAGATTTACAGCGTCCCGGTGTATTGTCAGAATATTAGGAAAAAGCAGCATATGGCATATGCTCTGTGTGCAATTCTGTTCTTGCTGTTAAATTAGTTAATTCCATACTCTGATTCTTTCTGCTTATAAAAGGTGCTTTGCACAGGGACTCAGGCCCCCCGCTGAGCTTCTTTTCTTTTTTTCACTGAATGTTATTTTTTGAGATAAATAGTCCCTAAAAAATGATAAATGGATTGGAGAAGCCCATATCTATTGAAGAAACAAAGCACTGAGCAAACGACTGTGTGCCTTTTCCCACAGGAAGTGTGTGAGACTGTGTACAGGGATGGATGCGGAAGGATTCAGGAAACCCACACATTTAATGCTCTTCCCTGGCCCCTGTTTGGTGCCCAGAGTTCCGGATTTCTGGTTCTTCCTCCATTTCCTCCTGTTCTATTAATGGAAACCTCCTTCTCAGGGATCAGATTCAAAGCTGTAGTCCCCTCTGCCTCCTTCCCTTCCTCCCTGCCCCCGCCCCCAATTCCTGTTGTTTCTCCCCTTGTACTTTCTTCTCCATTTCCTCGTCCCTCCACTCCAACCACTATCACCCTAGTCTGGTCTCCCAGTCATCTTGTACTTGGCCTCTCCTCACTCCCATCCACCCCAGACACTACTGCCAAACCCTTTAAACACAGTTCTGGCCATGCCATCCCATTACTCAGAAACCTTCCATGGCTCTCCATTGCCCACCAAGCTAAGGACAACTTGCAAACCCGGCATTCAGAACCTTCATAAACTGGCCACGAGGCCTTATCTCCTGCTACCTTGTCCTCTAGTCCTATGTGCTTCTCTGCCCTTAATCACACTGCTCCCTACTGAAATCCCATTCGACCCTCAGGGCCTATCCCAAACAGCACCTCTTTCATGAAGCGCTTTCTCTCTGCTACCTGAGTGTCTCTTTCTGGTCTTAGGTATGTACACTCTGCACTGCAGTCATTTCCGGGCTTAAATATTCCTCCCACTGGAATTTATCATCCATGAAAATAGGCATGGCTACTCATCTCTCTGGCTCTTCACTTCACATACAGTCGATACTAAACACGTTAGAAGAAGGAAACTTACTTGAATTGCATGAAGTAAAGCACGGACTTATCAAGTTACTTGCTGGACCATGTAGGGGTCTGGTATAGAATATGCTGTTTCTACTTTCTGCTTCTACAGAATTATAGTCAAATCAGAGAAGACCAAAATGCTAAAGGATGCTGATGACAACTCTGATGTCCTGTGTTTGCACACATTGTTATTTAATGTATCTGGATAATCCTATCAGTTAAAGCAGTGCTTCTCAACTGAGGCAATTCTCCCACAACGGGACCCTCAGCAATGTCTGGAGACACATTTTGTTATCACAAGGCAGAAAAGCTACTGGTATCCAGCGGGTAGAGGCCCGGCGCGCTGCTAAACATGCTACGATTCACACGACAGGCCCCCTCCCAGCCCCCCACAAAAAAATTATTTGGGCCAAAATGTCAATAGTACTACTATTGACAAACCCTGGATTAATATAAAAAAGACATTATTAACCCCACAATTCAAATGAAGAAACTGGGGCACAGACAAGTCAGGTGGCTTCCCCAAGATAACACAGCACTTTAAGTGGCAGAAATAGGCCTTAACTCCAGGTTCCCTGATTCCCAGCACTGTGCTCTTTCTTCTAGATTATGCGTCCATCTGCATAGCCAGACACCATGGCAGGAACTCAGAAGCACCAGACTGGACCGAGATGCTATTATTAAGCCTGGTAGATGCCAAAGTGACCACAAGGGTGTGGGCCCAGGTTGGATAACTTGGTCTACCACCCAGTCCTACTCCAGGGTGCTTATCTATAGCTCCTCCAAATTGAACAAGACAGTGGGAGGCAATGCCAGCAGCCCAGAGTGCGGCTGACCCCTATCCCAGTAGGCAGGGCCAGACTGCTCTAGGGTTGAAGCAACTCCACTGGACCATGTTGGAAAGGGTTCCAGGGAGAGGAAAAGACTTCCCTCTCCCATCAATGGATAACTGAACCCTCCAGCAGACAGTGGCTTTGCAGAGACCAAATAGTATCAAGGTCAGTTTTCCTTACGCCAAGTGCTGTATGCAGCCTGGGAAGCAGCCCAAGGAGAGTTGATACCCAGCGATGGGAAGGTCAGCTGGGAAACCCTACACAAAACCTCGCTTACTGAATTTCTTGACTCAAGAGAGCAGAGGGGCAGCATGTTGGCATGGAGGGCTTGACAGACACAGATGCCACTTTTTCTGAGCATTCGGGCCCATGCCCTGAAACCCACCACCTACAGGAGAGCGGTGGGATGGAAAAGGGCTGAGGAAGACTGATGGGGAGAGCAGGAGACTTGCGGGGCAAGAGCTTTTCCTCAAGTATCTTCAGGGCAGCCATGTGGATCTGTGAAAAGGCGTATCTTAGGGACTCTCATGGGCAGAACTGGAACTCATGGACAGCATAAAATTTGACAGATGTGGGCCCAGTATGAGGAAGAATAGGGATAACTGTATAAAACTGTGTGAGGTTCCATGTCGTTGGGATTCAGGGTAAGCTGGATTATCTCCAAGGGATGTTGAAGAAGTTCCCAATTGGATACCTCCAATAACCAGCAAAGCAAGGCTATGTGGCAATGTGCCAACTGTAGGGCCTAAGCTTATGACCCATCTAGCATGGAACATGTGACTTGAAAAAGCCCTGCCCCAAATAGCAGATGTTCAGCTGAACGCAGAAGACCTAGGTCTTAAATTTTGCAGTGACAGTGACACACATGCATTGCTTTCACTCTGTTCAAAGCTGGGGACTTCAGTTGAGAAAGACTTCTGCTTCGGTCTGAGGCTGAAAGTCAGGAAGGCCATAAAAGCTCACCTAAGTACACTTTTCACCAATTAAAAAAAATTGTTAGGAGATGTCTCTACAGTAAGCACAATAGGCTATGAAGACTGGGCATGTATTGGCCGCCATTATTAAAAAAAACTTGTAATAAAGTGAATATGATATGTTCAACAATATCTTATCATTACTATTGTGTAACACGGGGATTAAGCAGTTCACATAAACAACTGAAAGGTGTTTGTTTGGTTTTTCTGTTCTCACTTTGTTACTTAGAGGGGTGGTTCCAAATCTCTCTCCCAACACTCACAGTAGGAAGGAAATGACACACTGAGGTTGACTGCCATTGCCTGATTTCAGATTCTGGCCCTGCAACTTAACAGTATGCAAGTCATGTAATTTTCATGGTGTAGTTCCCTCATCTGTAAAATGGGGATGATACTACTCCTTACCTTTATAGAGTAGCTGCTGAGGATTGAATGAGATGTTTAAAGCCATCATTACCAGGGCTTTCCCATGTCATCTCCCTTCTCCTCTACCACCGTAAGGTGCTGCAGAGAGAGCTTCCCCCCATCCCTCCAGTGCATCATGCTCCACCTAACAGTTGTTCCCTCTTGCCAAATTGTTCTGCCTCATTAGACAAAGATTCTCATGTTCGGATGAAGGCACCAAGTTTAAAAGCCACTTGCTTCCAGTTATTTTCTGTGCAGGAACCACTATAAAGTGTAGTATATTCATCAACTATGTGAACCAGTAAGGTTAGCTTTGTTGCTAATGGCCCCAACGTATTATTAGATAAACAGTGACTTGAGCTATAATACCAGCTCATTGGTGTGATGAAACAATGCTTCGTAATATCTGCTGGCTTCCCAAGATGAACCATGATGAAAGCAGTAGGGCAGTTTGTAGGGTTGTCCATTGTCCTATTTATCTCTTCAGGGATACGGGAACAATCTCTGGGGCCAGTCCAAGGTCTTCAGCAGTGCTGGGGATTTGCTGGGCAACTTGTGCTTCCAACAATGAGGGAAGGTATGGGTAGTTTATTAAATGTTTATTAAATTGGCAGGATCTTGGCAGGAAAGGGACATTGCTGACTCTGGGAATGACAGAGCGGCTCTCTTCTTATCTTTGAGAACAGGATTTCCGCTACAGTCTGGACTCCAGTGTTCTTCTCTTGGCTTCGTGTATGGTGAACAAGGGCTGAGCTTTGCAGAACTGAATGTCCTGACCCAGCAGCTGCATGGAGTGCTTGAAACTCCTAATAATGCCCCCTTTGGTCTTTCTCAAGAGCAGGTTACAAGACCTCTAGCAGAGGATGATTGGTCCTGTATAACTTTAGGTTTAGAGTTATCTTTCCCAAAGACGTATGCAGAAGGTACAATTTCTTAAACAAAAGACCCTGCAATTTGAATACTCTTCCAGCAGATGGCAGTGATGTGAACCAAACTACAAGATAGCTGGTTCATGTGGGGAATCCCCCCAAATTCCACAAGTGTAAAACTTTTTGTTTGTTTGTTTTTTTTAACAGGTTTTCTTGGTAATGTCTTTTTAAAAAAATATTTTATTTATTTATTTGGTTGTGCTGGGTCTTAGTTGCAGCCGGCGGGCTCCTTAGTTGTGGCTCTCTGGCTCCTTAGTTGTGGCTCTCCGGGTCCTTAGTTGTGGCATGCAAACTCTTGGTTGCAGCATGCATGTGGGATCTAGTTCCCTGACCAGGGATCAAACCCAGGCCCCCTGCATTGGGAGTATGAGTCTTAACCACTGAGCCACCAGGGAAGTCCCTGCAAGTGTATAACTGTTATTTCCACTGATTTATTAAAATGTATACAACTTTCAAACAATATTAATCTGCAAAATTGAGCAACCTTAAAGAAAGAAAAAATATAGATATAATGTGGAACACTCAACCTGATTTTTACTGGTTAGGAATGTTCTCTACCGCTAATTTCACACCCAGTTAATTGCAGCGGACTTTGCATAGCCGTGGGCTGCATGCAGGCTGTAACCTTTCCCAGGCTGATTCCTTCAGCCGCACCAGCTTCTCTTTCCCTGATGGCTACTTACGAGGAGCTTGCCATTATAAGTGTCCTGTTCTGGAACACCTCTCTCCTTTCTCTAAACATTATTATTTATTGAGCACTGACTCTATACCAGAAACTGGACAGAACACTTTATGCCACTAATCTCATTTCTGCCTCACCACAACCCCACAAGTTCCATGTTACTATTTCCATTTTACCATTGAAAGACTGGGATCTGCTGGTGACTGAGCCACATCTGAACCCAGATTCTGCCTCACTCTCACACACACTGTGAGTTCCCCACTCTCTCTCTCTCACTTCCTCTACCAAATTCAAAGAAAAGGAAATTATGGGGAGTTTCCTGATGCTGACACGGGTTTCCTTGCACTGCCCCTATAATGTTCATTTCCTGTCAGAAGGGGGAAATTGTCAACTTTATCCTTTTTGAAAAACAAAACAGTCTCTCCACCCCACTATTCTTTTATTCTAGGCATTCCCTGAATGAGTGTGCATATCGTATTTATTTATAGATTCATACAATTTTGCCACCAATGGGACCTCAGAGGGGTTTTAATGAAACTCCCTTTCTTTGAGATATGAAAAACTAGGGAGGAGAGCTGCAGTGACACCCCAGGGTCAAGTGACTGGTTAGTGGCAGAGGCAGGATTGGAGCTCAGGAGTTCTGTCTTATGGTTGGGCTGTAGTACCCTGTAGGTTTTTCCAAATCATTTCAGAGAGTTCTGAAGAAGTGGCCAATTGAAAGAGATCAGAACATCAGCATCGTCAACAACAAAAGAAAAAGAAAGACTAGAGGTTATATTAGTTAAACTGGCTTAAAAAGAATGGAGCATGAGTATTTAAGACACCTCAGTAGGTCAGATCAGCATTCACCCCACCTTACCCAGAGCCCCTGATGGTGGTGTCACCGAGGGTCATGGGAAAGTATGAGAGACCCATCTGCAACGTTAACTTTAAGCATTTAGAAAACGTTACCTAACTTCCCTTTAATAACCCCATTTATATCTGTCATCCATGACTCTCTGAAAGTTCATTCCTGGAATCTATTTATAATTTCAGTCCATACTGTTTCTAGGAGTAACAATTTTTACACATTTACTACCTGCAGCGTAAAGTACTACTTCCTTTTATTTGGCCTAAAACTATCAAGCTCTCTGGCTGTGCTCAGCAGGTCAGGGTGAGAGGCCATTAACAACTTTCACCTGAAGAATTATTTTTAAAGAAGCTAATTAAGTCTACAATGAAAATAGGTAAATTTACTATGCAAAAACATTAATTAGGACAATTTTGAGGTTCCTACAAGTTTCCTGAAAGAGTTCAGTCCACCTACAGGGCTTTATCTCCTCCAGATGTCTTCCAGGTAGAACCTACTTCAGTAGGAATTTTCTTTACACACCTGCGTGGACATGGTTTGTGTCTGTCCCAGAAGAAAAATGAAAATAGTGAGTCCAAGGGGCAGGAATATATAATCTATAACTACAGTATTACAGCAATGACATCAAGAAAATGCATTCTTTTGTTTCCAAACCTCTGAAAACAACTCCTTTCTAAACAAAGGTATGTTGGGACATTGTTAACTGACTCCAATATCTAAAGCTGGGAGATGGGATAGCAGGAAACACCATCTCGATGAAGATTCAGGTTTCATTACCTGAATCCTTCCAGATCATGATTTATATCGAAAGCATGCATTGCCCCTTGTCTGTTTCACTAACAGTAAGGAAAAAGCTTCTGTTGCTTTCCTATTCAGCCTGATAGCATGAGACCTGTTGGGTAGAGACATTCTCCTTGAAAATTCAAAGAAAGGACAGATAGATGGCACTCTCTGAGTCTCCTTTTGTGGCCAGGGGAAGGAAGGGATGGAGAGGCAATCAGGCCAGAAGGAATTCCAAATGGAACAGTTTCCAATGGAGGTGTCAGGGTTCTTGGGTTACCAGCCCCAAATGACACAGGCACAGAGTGCTTCTAACTCAACACCATGGCGTCTGTCCAGTGCAGAGGGGAGGTTGGTGCCCAAATGTGTTTCTCTCTCCTCTAAATAGATTTACAATCTGTATGCATTCCACAGAGATAGTGCAAAGGTTAATAATCTGAGGTATTTTAGAATCACTACAGACCAAACCCACTTTCCAAAAGCTGGTTTTTGATGTATTAAGAAGAGATCTAGTCTCCCAAGACTGAGGAAGTCCCCAGGGGTTCCTGCATTTGCAGGATGGAGCAGAAGGAATGTATAAATGTTGCAAGCCTCAACACTAAATCTTTTCACGTAGCCCCTTTGAGGTGGACTTGTCACTCACCAGCATTTTAAGATGGGCTAAGTACAGTGTCTTAACCAAACCCTGCCAGTAATTTGCTTGTCTATGAGACCAGCTGGGAACTAGCAAAGGACACGGAAGATGTAACAGAACAAGGCTCTAAGAATTCTAATGCATGGAGGGTGTCAGAGATCTAATGAGTTCAATCTTATACCAATGTCTGAATTCACAGCATGGCTTTTTCCAAGAGTGCCAAGTGCTTTAAGGATGACACGTTAATCTTCCCCGAGCCTGGGTAATGGAAACCCTGAGCCTGCAGGGACAGGGTGTGAGGTTGGGGAAGCAGACTTCTAGCAGACTTGTAGCTGTGTGCTGGCCCCCGAGAGCGGAGCAGTGACGTGGGTAACAGGACAGCCGTATCCAGACGCCTCATTTTTTTGCCCCGACTGCCGCTGCCAGTGCTGCCAACTCTCACTGCCAGTGTTATTGCCAACTGTGACCCCTTACTTCTCACTTTCTTTATAGCAGCAGAACTTTACTGACAAGTAATAACCAAAAATAAAAGAGCTGAAGAGCAGATAAGCGAGTGAAGGGGGTAACAGGAAGATATGCCAAAAGAAAAAAGCAATGAACTTCTGGAAAGTAACACTATAGGATGGACAAATCCACCTTCTGTCCAAGGTCCTGCGTTACCTCACCCACATTTGTGGGTGTGCTTGCTCCATACCAAGAGTCTAGGCTCTCTGTCCCTGAGCAGAAGGAAGATCTAGATGCCTGGTGGGGTGCTCAAGTTCCTGGCCTGACCTAGTACAGATAAGGCTCTACCCCACGTGCTAGGACAGTGCCTGGCACACAGCAGGTGCTCACTGAGTGTCTGCTAAGTGAATGTACGTGTACTGCACTCTACAGTTTAGTAAAGTGCTTGCTCACCTTAACTCCCTCACTTCTCGTAACTACCATGTGAGGTAGGTGTTATTATCCTCGAATTAAACTAAGCCTGTAAGGCAAAAAGAAAGCGCCTGAATCCAGATTGTCTCATTCTATTACTTTTTCTAAATATCTGTAGAAAAGGAATGTTCCAGGCTGACCTAGTGGAAACAGCATGGGCTGGAAGGGAGGAAAACAGGTTTCTATGCCCAGAATGTTAGACTGGAAAAGAACCTGGAGAGCTAGTTGGGGGATGACAAGCAGTTTCATTTTACCTGTTAACTCTGATTTTCAGCAGTGGCTGTGGGCCGCTGAGGAGCATGGTACTGAGGACTCTGCGGCTGCTCTGGGGAGCAGCATGCTGTGATCGATTAGCCATGTCTGCCACAGGTATGGAAATGGCTAACAGGACCAAAGATGTTACCTATTTGTCATATTTTCTTTTTCTAGTCTACCTATTTCATAGATAATAAAATTAAGTCTATCAGAAAATTAATGTATTTGAAGTCACACAGCTAGACAGCAGCAGAAGGGAAATTTGAAGCCAGGATTCTTGACTGCTAGTCCAGTATGTTTTCACTGTCATACTATTCTGGTTCCAATACTTAGTTCTAGCTCCCTAAATATGGATAAATGAGTCCCCTATGACTCTGCTTCCTCACTTGCAGATTAGAGGAGATAATTCCTGTTTTATCTTTCTCACAGAATTACTGAAAACCAAATGAAATGCCAGAATCCCAGAACTTGAAGCTCCCAGGCCCACGTTCTTACTGCTGCACCACGATGCTATCAATAGACACGAAAACATTGAAAGGCGTAAGCAGCCCTAAAAACGTAGAGCAGTATTATTGGAAGTGAGGAGTCTGGAGCCCTAGATTCTGCTTCTGTTGCATCTGCTCCACACCTGCAGGCTTTCTCTCTATAGCCCTGCGTGCAGGAGCTCAGGAAGAGTCTGAATGGGAGAGAATCAAGGCTAACAGGGGAAGCAGACCCCAGTCCCCTGGGAGGCAGTTGGTCCCATGTATGTTGCAGAGGAGAGCATGAGACTGGAGGTGGAAGCTCCGTCCTCTTATATTCCACTCATCCCTTCTAGCCTGCTCTCCAGAGTACGTGTCCCAGGCCTAGTCAATGAACATGAGCTGTGTGATTGGAACCTGGGATACTGCAGGTAGCCTCCCAGCTTCTCAGCAGTATGGCTTACGTGGGAGTGAGGCTGGGATTCCTGGGTCTTGCACTGAGGGGTTTCCTCTGTCTGTCTCCTACTTCTGCACTCTCCTCATCAAAGGCTCCATCTCCACCTCCCCTGCTTTGTTATCTCCTCCTCCCCTTCCTCCTGACTCACTCTCATTGGTCCTTCAACCAAGTTGCCTATCCTCTGAGGTCCTCCTTCTTCAGCCTCAGTATCACAGCGATCTCAGGAAAAGGCAACCACCCCTCGCCATGCACATCTGTGAAGTACTGGGTTTTGGTACCTTTCATAACAACAGCCACTGCATCTATCTTGTCTCTCTTAGAATGAGAGTTGCCATAGAGTGGAGACCATGATTAAGCCTAGAGGTGTTAGAATACAGAGAGATCACTCATCTTAACCAGCCTCAGATTCATAAGATTGCAGAGCTAAAAGGAACTAACGAGGTCTAGTCTAACCAGCCACTGGAAACAAATTCTAAGTATTAAAATTAACGTATCTGAAGTCACGCAGCTGGACAGTAGCAGAGATGAAATTTGAAGTCAGGACTCTTGACTACTAGTCCAGTACTTTTTCACTGTCATACTATCCTGGTCCCAATACTTAGTTCTAGCTCCATAACTATGGATAAATGAGTCCCCTGTGACTCATTTATAAAAGTATCCCTGAACACAGGAAACATTAGCCCCCAGGCAGCCCACTTTGGAAGCCCAAGAAGCTCTGACCCAATACATTTATTTTTGGATTGTCTCTGCTCACTAGAAAGTAAACTCCACGAGGGTGAGGATTTTTGTCTGTTTTGTTCATTCCTATGTCCCTATTACCTAGAATAGTGCTTGCAAATGGCAGGTGCTCAATAAATATTCATTGAACAAATTAATAATTGGTCTTCTTTCTAGCCCTTGGGGCCTTTTGAGAGTCTGGTCCTCGTCATCTTCTATACGATAGCACCTCAAGATTCCAGACAGCTGGCATGTCCCCGAGTCTCCTTCCTCCCTCCCTAAGTACTGACAGTCCCTGAACATTATATGAAGACTATCCAGACCTTTTGCCATCTTGGGGTGTTCTCTGAAGGGCTCCAGAATCACAAAACAGCAAGGGGGCACACCTGAAAATTTTCCTAGCTAGTCCCTGTTGTCATTTTACAGACAAGAATTTGGAAGCCCATAAAGGTACAGTGCCTATGTTAGATGGAGAGGCCTGGGCTCAGAGCTTTATTCAGTAGCGGGTAGGCCAACATCAGAAACAGCTGAGATAAGCTCCACGATGCAGAAACTTTGTAGGTAAAAACAATCCCACACCAATGTATTTCCCATCTTTTCGATGCTATTCCTGTGAGTAGCAAAGACAGGCGTCTCCAAAAAGAAACCAACCACTATGGCTCTCTATGCAATCAGACTTTTTATTCATTCAACAAGCACTGCTGACAGGTCAGTGTGTGCTATGAACTGTGCTGGGCTTTGAGGCTACAAAGCTGGGAAAAATAAGTTTTACACAGTTGACACTTACAGTCTAGTGGAGAAACCCGAGCAAACAAACAAGATGGCCACAGTGATAGAGGGGCAGAGTTGACAGGGAACAGAGAGGGAGGAGCCCCTAAGTCATTGTCAGGGAGATGGGGAAAGCTTCCTGGAGGAGGAGGTAGCATTTGAGCACCAACAAACACCACCAACATGTGCCTGGTCCGGGTTTGCCACTGGTTTCAGATTGAACCCCGATACGTATAAGACGAGCAGCTGGCAGAGGGATCTGTAGGGCTCGTCTTAACCAGACTAGCAAATCCCCTGGGCTACTCTTCCTGTGGACATCATCAGCCAGTCTTCTGTTACTCCAGAAATAGCACAGTATGTTCTTTCAGCCAGAGAGTTGAACAGCCCTGTTGCTTTCTCATGCAGCTCCAAGTTGGGCTGTCCTACTTTGGAGATGAAGGTTAAGAGGCTGGACTCTTCCACGATGCAGAGCAGGGCGGCAGCCTCCCTGTCACCACTGCCAGGGCCCCCTCGAAGGCAGGATGTGATGAAGGCCATGCAGGATGTGGGGCAGGGTGGAGGCAGATTTCTCCAAACCTTTTTGGAGGACTGCTTTAAATGAGCAGGAAAGGGGCTTCCCTGGTGGCGCAGTGGTTGAGAGTCCACCTGCCGATGCAGGGGACACGGGTTCGTGCCCCAGTCCGGGAAGATCCCACATGCAGCGGAGCGGCTGGGCCCGTGAGCCATGGCCCCTGAGCCTGCGCGTCTGGAGCCTGTGCTCCGCAACGGGAGAGGCCTGCGTACCGCAAAAAAAAAAAGAGCAGGAAAGAGAGATGTAGAGCACACGCGTGTCTGACACCCTACAGCAGAACCAGACTCTTCTTAGCTAGAAAATAACCTTTCTAGTAGTGACTAGGATATTCCAGGAGCAGAATTGCTACCTACCCATCACATCCTCCTCCCCACCAAACCTTCAAATGGGTAGATCCCATGTTCATTCTTTCATCCACTGCACAATCCACTGCCGACATGAGACTTCCTAAGAGTTGCCCCTGTCCTGGAGAGAGAAGGCTGACTTGCTGGGAAAGAGCAGAGACCACAATCAGATGAGAGAACTGGCCCCAGCTGGACTGCCGCCTGGGAGGATTTGGATTGGACGGTGAAAGTAAATATGCAAATTAGACTCCAGACATTGTTAGTGCCTAGAGACTGTGATTATAAATCTGGGAAGCCAGACAGCAGCAATACAGAGCTTTGGGCCTTCAGAAAATGATAGGACAACTAATAAATCTGACCAGAGGAGGGAGAGAGGCGCCATCATCTCTGCTCCAGGGTGGGATGAGGAAACTGACCTGCAGAAGGCCTCTGTCCTTTGCTAGGAATGCTGATGCTGAATAAATCATAGGGCGTGCCTCAGTTTCCCTTATTGCAAACAGTGGGCGAAGTTGCCGATTGTTAGGAAACAGCTGAGGTTTCTAAGAAAACACTTTATGATAAAACACAACAGAGAAGACTTTTTTTTTTTGGCAAGATTTGTTATCAGTCCTGACCACTGGTCTGCAGCATGGAGAGGAGGGGAAGCGTCCTGAGGTTTACAAAATGGTTTCCCATCATCCTATTCGCTCTCAACACAGCCCTGGGAGGCGGGTATCATTATTAATGCCTCCACTTTCCAGATGAAGAGACGATGGCTTAGAGATACCAGGCGACTTGACTCGCTCAAAGTTCATGGCTAACCCACAGCAGAGCTCTGGCTGCAATCTGGCCTTCGGACACTAAAGCCCAGGCTACCTCTGTAAGTGAAAGCAGCTAAATTAGAGGGGCATTACGTGTGTACAAAGTGGAAATCTTCACGAGTTAGCAATGCTCCCTTGACGTTGAAGGCTGGGCCAGTGAGCAGGCAGAATGCTCATAAAAGGCTCATCCACCGTGGTCCAACAGATACGTATGATATGCCCACTGGGCCAATGACATATAAGGTGCACAGAGACAGTCTCTGCCCTCATGGTCTCTAGTGCAACAGAGAGAGAAGTCAACATACAATTACATCACAGTCAGACAAATGGTTGATAGGGCAAGTGCCCCATCACAAGCAGAGGTTTGGGGACATGGAAATCTCCGTGAGTTTTACTCCAGTTATTGAGCAAGACACCCCATTTCCCTGCATATCCTAACAGCATCAAACAACTGAAGGAAAGGAGCTGGAATACTGCTACCTGTGCATTTTCCACGTAGCTTTGAAACCCCTTTGTCTAAGACAGAGTTTCTTAAAACTATTTCAATTGAGTGTCTACTATGTGCTGGAAGCTGGGCCCCTACAGGTACTTAAAAAGTTTGTTAAATAAATAGATGTAGGATCTTCGCAAACACTCGGCAAGGAAGGCATGTTTCTCCCCATTTTACAGAATAGGAAAGCGTGTTCCTACGAGGAGGTGATGGGAGGTGCATATCCATGTGGGGCCTGGTAAATGGTAACCTACAGATGAGTGGCGGCCCCCTCTGGTTTTCCTAGCTGCTTCTAGGGGCAGTCCATGACAGCATGCATTGTCTTTTGCACCCACATTGATGCACGCAAAGCCGTACAAGCCAGGGACAGACTGCAAGTGCCCCCCACTCTGTTGGAGGAGGACTGCTCCGGGCTGGACGGGCTGGAGAAGGGGAGGGGGCAGGCTGACAGGTGCTGATCTGGTTCCACAAAAATGTGGTGCACCCTGCACTCCTGGCAAGATGTGCCGACTTCGAGAGGTCCTGGGTTTCCGTGCTCTGAGCACAGCTCCCCTGTGAGCAGGGGATTGGCACAGTGGTGGACAGGCCTGCTCTGTCCTGGGGCATGTCTGCATGGAAGGGGACTGCTGCCTTGTGGAGGTCTATACCCAGGTAGGTCACTAGGGGATGCTGTGCAATGGAAAATAATTGGTAGTGGGTGGAGGGGTCAGACTGCACTGAAATGAGGCTCTAGAGTCCTGAACGACTTGGGTCTATTTCAGCTTGGGACTAGGTCCCCAGAAACCCACTTCCAAACTGGAATTTCCCAGATGTCTGGGTCTTTTGTGTGACCTCACCCAGGCCTGGGAAGACTGCATAACTGAGGACACGGGGCAGCAGCAGAAGCCTTAAGTCCATGGAGAGGCACTTGCCGAGTACCGGGTACTGAGCTACAGTACCTTGGCCCTCTCTTCAAGGGGACTGGGGTCTCGCTGGGACAAGTGGGAGACTATTTTTATATGAGGACTGACCATAAGACAAAGAAACTGGTTTTGTTTGCGATTTGAAACATCATTATCATTCCTTTAGGTTTGTGTATAATCTTGTTTATTTCAACCAAATTATAAGTTCCCCAAGGGTGCAGCCTTATCTTCTAAGTCTCTGACCCCAGAGTTCTAACACATGAAGGCATGCTAGGCCTTCTTCTATGGAGTGAGGTATGGGCAACTAGTTGCATAAAGTAGGTTAATCTTAAATCTACTGAGTCTCACAGGCCTAGAACAATGGATTGACGGAAGGGTTACCTTAAAAGGAATTGTGCTTATACCCTGAGTGAGGCAGGGAGACAGGCTCCAGGATCAAACAGGCATAGCACAGGGTTTCTCAGGTCAAGGAGCTCAGTCCATGAGGGCGCGGTTTGGCCAACAGCACCAGAGGCCAAAGAGCCCAGTGGTTACGGTGTAGAGTCTGGAGCCAAGATCATTTGGGTTCAAAGCCCAGCTCAAAAGTGCTGTGAGATCTTAGACAAATCATTTAATTTTTTTATGTCAGAATTTCCTCATCTGTTAGTGGCCATAATAACAGTGCCTAGTTCATAGGGTTGTTATGAGGATTAAATGTGTTAAGAGATATGAAATATCTGGGAACACATAAGTGCTAGCTATTCACACATGGAAGAGGCTGGGGCAGTGGAAGGGAGGGACACTGAATCCGGGCTGGGGGAGGATGCCAGGGAAGGCTCTCTGGGGAGATACATCCTGGCTGGGAACTGCATGTAATTTGGTGTGGCTCTGGCTGAGGGACCAAGGAGGAACAGGCAGATGAGATGGATAAGAGATGCCTCTGGTCCCCTAAGCACGGAAGGTTTAGCATAACTTGCTAAGGAGTTTGAATTTTATTTCGAAGGGCATGGGGAACCGTAGGAGACTCTTTTTTTTTTTTTTTTTTTTTGCGGTACGTGGGCCTCTCACTGTTGTGGCCTCTCCCGTTGCGGAGCACAGGCTCCGGACGCCCAGGCTCAGCGGCCATGGCTCATGGGCCCAGCCGCTCCGCGGCATGTGGGATCTTCCCAGACTGGGGCACGAACCCGTGTCCCCTGCATCGGCAGGCAGACTCTCAACCACTGCGCCACCAGGGAAGCCCCAGGAGACTTTTAAGTAGGAGGGGGTGACCTGATCAGATTGATAGTCTGAGGTTCTCGCTCTGACCGTGATGCAGAGGATGGCTGGTAGAGGGGAAGAGTGTGGAGATGGGAGGCAGGAAGGCCAGTAAGGAGGCCATGGCATTAAGGCAGGTGAGAACCTGAGGCTTGCACTAAAGGAGTGGGGATGGAGAGAAGAGGGCAGACAGATCTGAGAAAGATGAGTTCAGTAAGTCATGTTAAACAACAAGACTGGCAGATACCAAAACACCAACAATAATAATATGTATGGAGCCCTTAACCAGGCCCCATGCTAAACAGCTGGCATGGACCATCTCATTTCGTCCTTACCCGCATCCTACAAACCTCATAGGGGTGCGGGGTGGTGGAGGGATGGGGAAAGAACAGATGTCTACAGGGCCTGGAGGACAGATAAGACACGACCTACTAACATACCTTTGATGAAAATAAAAAAGGAGATTTTATCAAGGAGTAAGTAACGATAAGGCAGCCAAAACAGCTGACAAAAGTCACCAGTGAAATCCTGAACCCGAATCAGTGGGTCCAGTAACCAGGGTTCCCAAGCAATAAAGGGATTGGCAGGTCTCTACTGTTAAGTATTCAGGAAATAAATACCAAAATGTAAAATTGCCTGACAGTCTGCAGTCTGTCAAATGCATGTGTGTGTGTGTGTGTGTGTGTGTGAGAGAGAGAGAGAGAGAGAGAGAGAGAGAGAGAGAGAGAGAGAGAGAGAGAATATGTTTTCACAGATCCACACTTGCTCCGGCATTTGGATGGGAAGAAAGAGCTGTGTGTAAGAGGGGGTCTAGGAATGGGTCTCATCCTCCTTATGAATGATCTTGTTGTGGGTGTCACAGGAATGAAATCAACAGATGGCAATAAATTTGTAGGAAATGAAAGAGACAGATTTAAATCCAGGATCACAGGAACCCTTAAAGTGCTTCTATGCAAGGGAGGCATATGAACATTAAATATTTCCTGAAGGATTAGCTCAGTTCTGAAAGGTGGGAGGCAGGGACAGGGAGGGAGGCTGGCTGTCCTCATGATGGGGTGGGAAGACGCACAGAGTAACGGGGCAGGCAGAGACGGGAGCAGAGAGAGGTCTCCCATTCATCTTAAGCTGTACTGGCTCTTGACAGACAGGGAGTGGGTGGCTGTTTATTTCTCAAACCTCAGCTATTTTCTTCAGCAACAAGGTGTAAACTAACTCTGCTCAGGGCAAAATCTGCTGCTGCAAAGGGGAAAAATCACATCAAAGGTATAGAGCCCACAGGGGAAGGAGGGACCTTCCAGGGAGACACCCTCTCTGTTTTCCACAATGGTACCTCACCCAGAGGCTTCCCTAGGAATTCATTCATCTTTCCATAAAAAAAGCAACTCCCTCTTCCAACCCCCTGCCTAGGAAGAAGTATGGGGTTTCTTTGAAAGAGCCAGAGATGGGGTGGGTGTTAGGGGGACTCAACACCTGCCAGGCTTGACTATCATTTGAAAGGTACACATCAGCCCCCAGTTCCTTGGATCTCAAACTTTGCCAGTGAAGACAGGTGGGAGGATGCCCTCAGGTTAGGTTGAGTCCATTCTAGTCAAAGTGAAGGATGTGTCCCCCAAATGGCCCTGGGACAAAAAAAGCTGAACACTTGTCTGACATCCCCAGGATGCCAAGGACAGCAGTCATCACCACCCCTGCCTCAGACTCTCATCTCTTCCATCAAGGTTGTTTCTAGCATGTTCATCTCTCCAAGTCAGAGGTGCCTCCTGGACGTGGAACTGAGGCAAGATTTTACATTCTGGATGATTTTCCACCTGCCCAACCTGTCTGAATGGCAAAAAATATCATTCCAGAACACATCTGGCATCCTGCGTTCCAGGGCATCCTGCAGGTTGGTACCAGATGCCATCTTGGCATCAGCGCTTTGCCTGGGCTTTCAAAGGAAAAGAGGGCTTCTCAGTAGGCAAAGGGGGTGTGTGGAAGGGCCTGCATGGTACAGGACGTTCACCTGCTCTGCGCTGTGTGAAGGGTCAGATGTTTCCCCCAATTCCCTTCCAGCTGCTTCATGCGTTTGAGAGAGGCCACAAAGCATTATCTTAGCAAAAGTCAGCAGAACGTCCAGTCTTGGGTCTGTGTATGATCAAAGACAAGCTCAAGTCTGACACATTTGTGGCACCCAATGGGGTCCATCTATGCAAGTTTTCCAAATGAATGGGGATTGACTCTTTTTCCTGGTTGGCTGCACATTAAGCTGATGCCCAAATTCAGGACCCAGAAGGCCAGTGGGATGGTAAAGTGGACAAACAGTGCGTAATGAGTCAGAAGACACTCTGTTAGCCTATGTCTGCACCTTCCTGGCCTTGGACAACTCATACCACTTCTGAGTCTTTGTTTCTTCATTTGCAAGAGAAATGATACCTTCTCTACCTTTAGTCTCATAGTTACTCTGAGAAGCAAAACAAATGTTATGAGCCAAAGCACTCTGTAAGCTTTTATTACCAAAATGAAGGATGGTTATTAGTGACATGGCTTGGAAGGGCCAGAATCTTCCCTGAGGACAATTCAGGGGAGTGCTTTAGGCCTTCAGTTCAATGGACTAATGTCTCAGAGTTACTGCCACTGCCGTTTGGTTGACAAGGCTTTTGACCTCAAGGGCCAATTTCCACCTTCTCCATTCAGGGTTTTATGGCATCTGGGACCACAAAGCACTGGGTTTTATGAGGATCCTGTCTGAGTCACTTTTTCGACCTCTGAATTAACCTTATTGATTATTGGGTCAGGGGTGGCACATTAAGCTGGCACTCACGTTCAGAAGCCATAAGGCCAATAGGATGGCAAAGTGGACAAACGGCGGGGAGCGAGTCTCGGGGGACATCTCCGTCAACCTCTCAGCAGAGGCAAAGAGCCTCCTGAGCATTGGTGTTCATTTCATTTTGGCTCACGGGGCCAGGAATTTTCCTGGGCTTCCTTTTCTAGAAGCATTAGCTCCTTAGCCTTCCCCAGTATTCAGTGCTCAGGCTCGGTTTACGACTTTGTGGTAACGACCTATGGTTCCTCTTTGCAGGTTTCATCCCCTGCCACCAAGCACACACGCAAAGCCATCAGCGTTCCTAGAAATTCTGAGCTCATAACCTTATTCCAGGGCTTTGAGCTCTGAGTCTGGTTCTCACCTGCCTGGGGTTTAAGCGAGATCACATCCAGGGGGAGATGAGCAGAGAGGTGGTCAGGAAAGAAGCAAGTGCAGCTTCGCAAACCAGCAATGGACACGGGGAAGGCTGTGTGCGAGGTGAGGACAGCCAGCAAAGTCCTAGGGGTTGCTGAAGGTAACAGCTGGCGTCTCTTACTGGAACGCTGTGGTTCCGGAGATAAGAGGCAGGTACAATGCCGGCAAAATAACACCCATATGGGAATCAGTGAGCCGGAGGCCTGGGGAAGTCCGCTCGTGGCTGCTGCCCGCTCAGGCCAGATCTTATCTGAGAACAGAGTCCAGGGATGAGCAAGTGAGACCCAATAAGGATGCTTTAGGGAACTGGCACAATTCTGCCCGGAGAAGGCTGGATGAAAAGGCGACTTAATGGTGGTTGTCAACTGGTCTTTACGCATCTATAGGGTTCTCCCTTCTCTGGGTGAGCTCCCTGACCACGAAGCTTATGCTGGACCCAGCGCAATGCCAAGTACCAAGGTGCTCAAAACACCAGCTATCTGATCCAGCTGAATAAAGGGCTTTTACACAACCACAGCAGGTTTTTTCCCACTGTGAAACACTTCCCAGCACAGTTCCTGGCACATACCAGGTAGTCAGTAAATTTTTGTCCATCTAGTTATTTGTTCACCCATGAAAAAAAAAACGTAACAAAAACATAGTGCCTACAACGCCTCAGGTGCTATAACTAAGCACTTTATAAACTCATTTCATCTTCCTAACAACTTTATGATGTAGGAACTATTATTATCCCCTTTTATGAATGGGGAAGCAGAGGCACAGAGAGGTTAAGCTACCTGAAGTTACATAGTAAGTAAGTGGTGGAGGCAGGATTTGAACCCATGTGCAGAGGCTGCAAGGTCCATGCTTTTTTTTTTTTTTTTTTTTGCGGTACGCGGGCCTCTCACTGTTGTGGCCTCTCCTGTTGCGGAGCACAGGCTCCGGACGCGCAGGCTCAGCAGCCATGGCTCACGGGCCCAGCCGCTCCGCGGCACATGGGATCCTCCCGGACCGGGACACGAACCCACGTCCCCTGCATCGGCAGGCGGACTCTCAACCACAGCGCCACCAGGGAAGCCCAAGGTCCATGCTTTTTAACACTACATTGCCTTCAGTCAAAGAGGAATGAAGGGCGATTTTCAGTGACCAGTGGCTCTGAAAGCCATGCCCTTCTCCACTGTGGCACACTCTTCCTATTAATCTAACGCTTCATCTTTAACAACACCAACTATAACAATGATTCTCTAAACTCTGTGGTCCACCCACGTAGAAGCTCCAGATGAATACAAGGTAAGATGTGAGGGGTCTAGAGAGCTGGTAACACAAAGAATTCAAACCTTTGATACTATTCTTTCAAGAGTGGTTTTTTTGGCTTACAGAAAAATCCTTAAATACCTTTCATATGCGTACAGTTTGGTAAGAGTGCTTGCAATAGTTTTGTTATCAGATGTTCAAATTATTTGCTGTTCCCAGCATTCTCAAGCCCTGCCTGGAATATGAAGTTAACTTTTCTCTTTTAGGTGAAGCAATAATGTACTAATAATGGTGGTCAGGGCATAGATCTGGAGTCCTTTGAACCTGGTGTTAAATTCTGGTTCCAGCACTGTTACACCATCTTTCAAAAGCCTCAGTTTCTTTATGAGTGAAATAGAGATAAGATGAATTTAAATGAACTTTAAATGAGGTATAATTTGTGTAAAACACCTAGCATCTCATGTTTGTCTTGTCCCTATTAGGTGATGAAACAATGAATGGATATCTGGGTTAGGAAAGGACTTACCCTGACAGTCAAGTGGGTAAGACACAGCTCAGATTTCTGAGTGGGTACTAAATGAACATGAGGGACGAGACAATTCATTCTATCACTTGGAGTCAGGAGGCCCAGGTGACAATCGTGGTTCAGACCCTTTCTTCCCAATACAGTTGTCTATTAGGCTAGGCCATTCCTGTAGACCGTTGTTCCATTTTGGAGTGTGTTTCCCAGAGAAATGACAAGATTTCATTTAAAAAACTCAATTCACTGAATTGCTATCAAAAACACGGACAAAATTTTAAAATAAACACAATCCTTCGAGGATCTCAACTGGTCTGCCACTTAACTCTTTGTATGACCTTGGACAATTCCTTTTACCTCTTTTAACATCTGTTTTTTTTAAACTGTAAAAAAAAAGAGTCAGACCCGGGAATTTGAACATCTTTTCAGCTTCCAAAGTTCTATCGCTTTTTCTTTTTCCAGCATCAGCTACCTAATGGGAGCAATCAATTTGGAATCAGATGGCAAGTGTGGCCACTTCCTCACTTAACCCGCCAAATCGCTTAAGCTTATGGAGCCTTGGTTTTCCCCTTGTTACATGGACAATAATATCATCTCTAAGAGTGAGCATGAAGTTCAACAGAAGTAACATACACGAAAGCACTTTTGTAAATGCTGAAGTGCTAGCCTAGTCTTTTGTCATCGGAGTCTAGCTTTACGTGGTCCCAGACACCTTGAGATCTCCACGGCCCGGAATAGCTCCATGCAGGGAATCCCCCCACCTCCTGCCTCCACCTCTGGAGAGAATCAGCCTGCTGAGTGCCAGGGCCATGCCAGGCATGTGCGCCTTCTCAGGGGTCCCCGGGTATGCCTTCCAAAGAGCAGACAGCTATTGGAAGGCACACCCCGCCTCCCTCCCACCCTCCCGCCTCCCGTTGGTCCTTCTCAGAGCCATCTGGAAGAGAAGGAGGCAAAACAAGCTCACGAACTGCCAGGAGCCAAGTGCCAGTGCAAAATGAGCCCCAGGGGTAAGGCCCAAGGAGGAAGAGCGTGGAATCCTGGAGCCAGCTCGAGCCTCTGATGCTGCAGAGAGACACTGAGGCTGGCTGTGCTCGAGCGGGGTCCTGAGGCTCTTCAGGAAAGCAGCTTCTTTTCCAGCAGAACATTCTAGCTTGTCAAGGCCAACTCAGGGCCCTGAAGTGTGTACAGATGGGTGGCAAATGCAGTAGTCATTCAGCAGTCGCTTACCACACCGCAGAGACACTGGGTCCGCGGAGAGAGCAGTTTGCGCCCGTCAGCCGTGCCCAGTGCCCGGCGGGGGTGGGGTCTGACGGACTCTCTCGTCCTTAGCTGTGGATCCAAGATCCCCACAGAGCCTTGGCTCTCCTTCTCACCCCCAGCGTCCGAGTGCTAAGAAACCTCAGCTCTTTTTATCAACGCGCCTCGCCTAGGCAGACGACTTGCTTTGAAAGACATTCATTCAAACCAGAAAAAGTAGCCACTGAAAGCTTTGTCTATGGTTGAGGGACAGAAGGATCTAGTAAGCAAATCATAATGTGGTAGACTAAATATCTTGAAAAACCCTCCATTACAAATTTCTTACTGAATCCACAGTTGAGCTTGCAAAATAACCCCCCAGGGCTCAGAAATGAAGAGGAAACTGAAAACCAAAGAGGTAAACAGGCTCCGCCTCAAAATGTACAAAGAAACAGTGGACAGCCCTGCAGGAAGGGTCATGAACCCACAAGCAAGAGGGAGACATTTCAACAGACTTTCTCAGTAATTGATAGATCAAGCAGATAAAACTTGGCAAGAATACAGAATATGTGTATAACACAGCTCACAAACTTGAGCTTACGGACACAAGAAATAGTGAAAACACATTCATTTAAAGCATACATAGAAGCCAATCAGAAATGTTCAGCAGTTGGATGGAGTGACCCGGAACGGGGATTTTGAACTCACGTGGAAAGTGATTTCCCCCAGGGAGACCCTTCTCAGTTCTGTCCTGGGTCATGCATATATCACACCGCTGACAAACGGGGATGGCATCCGAAGAAAATGAACACTTGAGACTGGAAATGATTGCATGTTGAGTTATAACAGCTCAAGAGTTCCTTGTTACCTTGTAAATTGGTCTGCACTCTTGAACTCTGGATATATACTTAGCCCTTGACCTGTCCCAGGGAAGACAGCCTGACCATTCCACCCACTTCTTTTTCTCTGGCTACTCTGCTTCCATTTAACCAGAGGTGTTTCTAAGAGAATACTTTTTCAATGCCTTTGTTCTTTCAAAATGGCATGACAACACTCCAAGATGCTTTTCCTTTTCGTGGAAAGTCATCAACACTAGCGTGCAATTCTAGATCCCAATCCTGGTGCCCAGACATTCCAGGAAGCACCAGATGCTGAGGGGAAATCTTGGAAAAAAACCCTCTCGGCATCCAAGTAGGGGATTTCCTTCTTAGAATAACCACCTAAACATGCCTGTGTTCTGACCTAGAAGCATCCCTACTCTTCTGGGCTCAATGGTGGTTGCTTGTCCGATTGTCGGGTACCCGGCCTGTGACTCCTCAATCCTGAGTCTGAAGACATTGATACAAACCGCACAAACTGTGGCCCCATGTGAGTGGAGAGGAAACCGTCTTAAACTCTAAGTGGTCGCAAACAGTCCACCATGGGGGCTGTGCCCGAGCGTCTCGGCTTCAGTGCTGGACCCACGCCACTATTCATCCATTTGGCGAAAGACATTGGCCGCTTCATAAAAAAGTAACGGTGCACAGATCCTAAGGTCGACAGACAGGGTTTCCATGAAAACTTTCTCATGTCGGCAAATGCACCTCTCCTCATGTGGACAAATTCCCCCCCTTCCATTCGGCGCTGAGGCCTGGTGGTTACTGAGGGAGAAACGGGCCCTCAGCGCTACATCTGCACCGTGACCCCTTTCCGTCAGCCTTTCTCTAGGTCCAACTCTCGGTATCAGTATGCAACAGGTCCATCTCTGAAAGTCTTTTCAACAGTGACTAAGCAACCCCACCGGTACCCAGCTGGTCTGGATTCCCTGTGGGATTCAGGTCCTGAAAAGACAAGCTGTCCAGAGACATTTGAGAGGAGCCAGCACTGGCCAGCGCAGGAGGATGCCTGCCTCGACCACAGAGGGGCCGATTTGGCATTCCCAGCTCCTACCCTCCCTTGCGTCTCAGAAGCCTCTCAGCTGGGGTCACTCAGCTTGGCCACCCGCCTGGAGATGGTTACCTTAGGGGAACCATCTAAACTAAACTTAGTTTAGTTGCCCCTTTAAGTCACAAGAAATTTTCCTCATAAAGATCATCCCCATTCATGAGATGAGAGTGGAAGCCCAGTGCAGTCTCAGAAGGTCCAAGGAGGACAGAGGATCTCATGGGCTCACCCGGCGGCAGCCCCCTCTGCATTTGTGTCTCCTCCCTCAGAGGGAGAGGGTAAGCCCAACAGGGAGGACCCAGGAGGACAGGGGGCCTGGGGGCAGGCGTCCAGCTGAGGCCCAGCAGCTTGAAGAGTGCCTGGCCCGAGCAGGGAAACCAGAGGGTCAGAGAGCAAGCAGGGAGACACTGAGATGGACACAGAGACAGCACAAGTGGTGGACAAGGATGAAGGCAGGCAGAGCCTTCATATACTGAAAAATAGACTTCATATACTTCAAATACTTGAAAATCAGGTAGCAGGGCTGATCAGACAGGTACAGGGAGCCCTGAGAGTTACAGGACTTGACAAGGCCAAGCCAGGTTGGTGGGACGATGGGGAGAGTCCCAAGGAGGCCAGGAGACCTAAAGGTGCCTCCTCCTCCAGGGAGGCCTCCAGGGAGGGCCAGGGGTAGGTCCCAAGTGCAAGTTTTGAGAGGGAGGGCCAAAGCTGGAATGGGACCGTGTATGGGGAAGGCAGACCCCCTGACATCGCACTGGATTTCCAGAGTCTTCCTCGTGAAAGGCAGTCTGGAGTGGTGCAAAGATCCTGGGTTCAGCCAGACAGGCAGAGGTGACAGGCTGCTCGGAGGCACAAACTCGGCCCCTTCAGATCCCAACAAGGGCAAAGCAGATTGTATTGTAGCCCCGACCCGCTGGCTCCTGCCCTTCCCCACCTCCCACCTCCTTTAGAGTAAGCAGACGCAGGACAATTGGCTCATGCCCCTGTGCTAAAATGTATCGAGTTCACAAAAAATAAAAGGGGGGGAAGAAAATGGAGAAAACCCAACTAAAAGCCACAACAGAAACAGAGTCTCCAGGCTGCTAGGATCTCCCTCTCAGACTCCCCCATCTGCTCTGCTCCACAGGGGCTGCCCAGCTGAGCCCTGCTGTCAGGGGAGGGCCCTGGCCCCCTCACAATCTGTCATCTCTGATACCACTTGGATCCCGTTTCTTCTGAAGCTGCCAGGGGCCATGGAGCTATCCTGCCTGTCTGTGGGCAGGGCCCAGGGGCCCAGGGATGGCATCAGCACCTGGCCTGGGTGGGGGTGGTGGTGTTGAGGGGTGGAGAAAAGGGTTTCTGGGTTGTTGGGCATCCGCGCTGAATCTCAGTTTCCAGTTTTTCCATACACCCCTCCTCCCCTGGGCTGCCAAGCCCTCCCATTTCCTGCCATCTGTGATGGGCGTCTCTGGGGAGCCCCTCTGTTTTCTGGCTTGCTAATCACCGCCTATGTA
Source organism: Aethalodelphis obliquidens (assembly GCF_003676395.1). Lineage (NCBI taxonomy): Eukaryota > Metazoa > Chordata > Mammalia > Artiodactyla > Delphinidae > Aethalodelphis > Aethalodelphis obliquidens. Next base: position 13,899,251 of record NW_020837999.1, on the reverse strand, counting down.
CACTGGGAAAAGGCTGGTTTCTCTGCTCCTGGCAACTGTGTAGACATCCCCTGGGCCCATCTGAGTTCCTCTCTGTGCAGCCCAGGGCTGTGTTGCTTCCTCCCTTGGGCCCGTGGCCATCTCTGCCCACAGACTCGGCCCCTCAGCAAACGGGGGGCGGAGGGTGTGTGGAAAAACAGGTGGTGGTGACCCCTGATGACTGCTTTACAGACCAGGGGTGCCCTCAGCCTTGACCCACAGAGTGAGCAACCTGCTGCCCCTCAGGTCTGGTGTGGTCCGGTGGTGAAGAACGTTGGCTGTGAAGTCAGAGGGACCTGGTTCTGAGGCCCAGTTCCAGCACTCCCTCGCTGGAGTTCAGTGTCCTCTCTGGGCTTCAGTGTCCCCATCTGTAAACTGAGCAGCTGGGCCAGACGATTGCCCACAGGGCCCTGACATCCCCAGGTCAAGGAGGACTCTGTTGACCCACCACTGGCATTTTCCCGGCTGTTTCTCTGCCCTGTAATCTAGACTCTGCTATGACTGGGAGCTGGAAGCAGTCATGTGCAAGGCAGCTGGAAGGGCGGAGTGCTGACCTGGGTGCTGGGATGGCCTCCTGGGTCTGACCCCGAGACCCCGATCTCATTAACATGCCCTGACCAGCTGAGCAAACCAGCTGGGAGGTGAGGAGGCTGGTTGTTTCCAAAGTGATTTCAACCCTTTGTTCCCCAGGTCCCCACAGCACGGACAAAAGCAAGCACTCAGGAAATATCCTGAATGCTCCCTGCTCATCCATTTGCTCATTCATTCACTCTATCGTGCAATCATTCGTTCTTAATGTGGCAGTAAAACATCGTAAGGAATCACTGGAATTCTGGTTTCTGATCCTGGCTCTGTCACTTATGAGCTGGGTAATGCTGGGCAAGTTACCTACCTTCTCTGGGCCTCTGTTTCATCATCTCTAACATGGGTAAAGCATGGCACCTGTCTCTTAGACAGTGCATACGAAGCATTTAGCACTGGATAAGTGTTCAACATTAAGTTGATCATCATTAAGTTGAGTATGTTGTTCATGGCCTCGTGGGGAGACAGACAATCAGCAGATACCTGCCCACTCCTTAAAGTGTACACATGTACCAGCAAGACAGACTCCCTGGCTCTGAAGGCCAAGAAGAAATCTTCAGCAGGAGTTTGGGTTTAGTTTTTTGGCACAAATCTCTTCTCCTTCCTTAAACAAGGTGAAGTCTATTTATGGAAGTTTGAAACAGAGTCTCAAATATTTGAGTCGCTTAAAACCTGATCTCGAAGCGAGTTCCCCAGGCTTAGCCGTGGAGGCTGCCAGTTTGGAATGGAGGCTCAGCTGGTGGCTCTTGGGAGGGGGAAGAATGAGAAGGCCACATCCTGTTCTCTTTCAAGCCTCTCCTTCCCCACACACACCAGCTCCTGAACCCTTCCTCCCGCCCATGCCTAGGGCCAAGGAACATCTCATTTGTCTGTTTCTGGCAGTTCCCAGGCTTGCCAAAGGCTGTCCCTGTCAGCACTCATGCCCTCAAGCCATGACCTCCGTGGCCTGCATGCCCCCTCAGGATGCTGCAGAGTTTGCTGACTGAGGGTGCTGATTTATTGCTTCCCATTAGCCAGACCTCTGACAGCCTCTGAGCACCCCGGCCTGACACAGCCCACACGCCAGCTTGCAAAGGTCAGGTCTCGAGAGAGGGAGCCAGCCACCAAGGTACCATCACGTGGCACATGGCCTTATTTATTTTGTCTTAATCAGACACCCTGAAAATTTCTCTTTGCTTCTGTTGAACATATTTAGATGTTTCTATCTACCTTCTCTTGTCTTCAGAGGCCATAAATGATGCCCCCCAACGTGCCCATGTGCCGACTGACCCTGGGGTGCTCAATGGCTCTGAGCATGTGGCTCTCTGAGGATGACCTCTCGCATCCCCACCTCCTTTCCCGGGTTGGCGCTGACCATGCACTTGGCTCGGGAGGGCACTAGGGCAGAAGCTGGGAGCCCTGATTCTACCAGCGCCTGCCCGCGTGACCTCAAGTGACCTTGAGCACATTACTTATCTAATCAGCTTGCTTATCTAAAATGGGAGAAATGTTTACCCTGAATAGGTTTCATGATTGTTTTGGGATTATGTGAGGTCCCCTTATAAAGGGTTTCTTTCTTCATGGTTTCTTCTTATAAGGAAACAAAATCATGGAAGTATATGTTAAAGATATACTAAAGATATATTGAAAAGAATATATTAGAAATCATTTCGGACACAAATTATTTCACGTGTGGGTCTCATCGTCCACCCAGGCTGGAAACTGCAGACCTTCCTGAGCCTGGACAGCATGGCTTACATGCTCTAGTACCACCCCAGCCCCGAGTCCCTGGCTTCTCATCTGGGGCCTGACTGATATACCTCAGGAGGACCTGGGGGCGGGGCAGGCAGTCCCCATGTGGACATGGCTGAGTTGCAGGCAGTGCACCAGGGACTGGGAGTGGCCAGGGTCCTACATGCTGCTCAGAGCCCACAGCTCGGGGCAGATCTGGGAGGGCGACCTCTGGGTGGGACAAGAGGTAGTAGCTACCACCCTCCACTGAGTAGGAATGGAAAACAGCCCTGGCTCTGAAGGGTTTACAAAATGAGTCTCTCTCCTCCCCTCTGGCTCTGAGGGGGGCTGTGGGAGAGCAGTGGCTGATGCATGAGGGACCCCTCTCCAGACTGTGAATGCTTCTCTCTGCCAGGGGAAGCCCCAGGGCCACAACCTCCCTGTTCCTTGAGGCTGATCCAGAGTCACCCTCTAGTAATAATAACAGCCACACTCGATAATAATAAAAAAGCAACATGTGCACAATACACTACAGTTTGGAGAGCTCTTTCACACTTTTCATCTCACTTGATTCCTGACCCCAGGCCAAGGAGACAAGACAGATCTTTTCATTGTCGATTTACGTGCATACAAACTAGACACTGGATTGTTAAGAAACCTGCCAAAGGTCACACGGCTGAAAATCGAACCCAGGTTTTCTGACTCGAATCCCTGTGCTGGGGAGCCAGCTGCTATACCTTCAACTGGCACAGTGAACAGTTCCAACTGGCTTGTATCAGGGCCACCGAGGGAGCAGGGTCCACACAGCTAACACACTGGCCTGAGGGGGCCTTGGAAAAGGAATAATAGTATAAGAATTCCTGGGAGCCAACGGAATGTCCCATGAGCTGATGGTAGAGCCAGGGGTCCTTCCCACCACCAGAAGGGGGTCCGCTTTTTCTTCCTAATCATCTGTCCAAACAGCAATTGTCTGGGGAGTTTGAGGGATGAACAGACTCCCATGTCCAGTAACTGAGTGGTCTGGGTGACTGTCTGCTGGGGTCCAGGGCTGTCCATCTGAGCTGACATGTGATCCCCGGGGAAGATTCTGGAGAAGACAGCACGGGGCTAAAACCGGCAGTCCAGACTGGCCAGCTTGGGGTCCCTGAGAGCTGAGAAGGCCTCCCCCTGCTCCCAGGGAATGAGCTTCTCGGCAGTGCATGGACCTGGTCCCTTGCCCTCCTGGCTCCACACTCTCACAAAGATTCAGCTCAGCCACTTACTAGACGTATGCTCTCATCTGACCCCCCACCCCCACCCCGAGCCTTAGTTTCCTCATCAGGTGTAACAGTAGCTTCTATCTCCCAGGGTCATTAATAGGCAGGGTCAGAGAAGATCAGAGCGCTACACAAATCAGAGGGAAAGGGGATATTCGGGATCTTGCATCTTATACCAGATTCTGCATCTCCTTACGCAATCGCCAGCCTTCTTTAACCTGGAACACGAAGCATCTGCAGACCTAACCCCGCAAACAGCATTCGCCTCTGCTGTCATGTGGAAGGTCGCTGACATCTTGCAGTCCAACACCTCCCAGCTCACCCGTCCCTGCTTTCTCCATCCCGTGCAGCTGTATTTCACAACTCGTTGTTAACTCCCATTTATTTCTCCCCTTCTCTTTTCTGAATCATGTGTTTCCTCCCCTGTTCCTCCTACACCTCCCCTCCGGCTCCAGAGTTGTGCTTTATTTCCAGAGAGCTTAATGCTTCCTGATAAGACCAGCTAATCCTCTGCTGCTCCTCTTTTGCGGAGATGGAGAAGATTAGAGGCAAAGGGTCAGGCCGCCTCCCCTTCAAGGGCACTCAGTACTTTAATAACGGAATTGGATCCTGCTTTCCCATCTGATGCTCTGGGACTGAGGGTCCCCATCGTTTCTGATAAGAAGCAGTTCTCGCTACTTCCAGATCACGAGGCCCCTGACTGGGGGGTGTAATGGGAATGGGGGATGGGTGTTGATGCAAGTCTCCGCAGGGAGACAGAGGAAGTAACAGATGTGAGCCCTGTGCTGAGGTGCATTGGACCTGCTAGGACAATGCACCTGGAGACTCATCAGGCTCCCTGGACAGATGAGCCGAGCTGGCCCTCAAGAGCAAAATGCCCGAAGGAGGCATCTCTAGGACTGGTGAGAGCCACACTCACAGCCGTTCCGCACATGCGGCCGTGAACAAGGCGGGAGGTGTTCACTTTGGGGGCAATGACCCTACCAGGCAAGGTGTTTAAGTGATTGCTAGGGCCATCACCTCCAGAAGTCCTGGGGTTCAGGCCGCGAGTTAATGCTGCAGGTGGAACTGTGCTACGACGAGGTTTCTATGTCCCATCTCCTTGGGCAGACAGTGAATGCCACTTTGTAGTAGGTGACGTGACAGTGAGGCTTCCGTGTTTGCCGAACCTCACTCGTGGTGTTCAGAACACCTCAGGGCGACAGAAGTGACAGACACGAGCCCTGGGCTGAGGAGTAGCGGATCTGGTGGAACAGGTCAAAATGACACAGAAGCACAGTGGAGTTCAGCTGTATGTGCTAAGTGACTGCTGGAATGTCAAGAGTTGGACAGCTTTGTGGGGTTGCCATAGGTTTTATATGAAAAGCTAATTCTGCAGAGGCATGATTTGTTGAAGAGTACACAGACTATGTGAGGTCAAAAAAATGGCTCCTTTATTTATTTTACACTTGATCTTAGCCAAAAGGCCGAGAAGCGATCCTTTATTTTTATCAAATGTTTATGGAACATCTGCTATGGGTCAAGCACTGTTCACAGAGAATAAAGTGGATATAATACCTGCTTCAATGGGGCTTATATTCTTATAGATAAGTCAGATGTTAAATAAACATATAATTACTTGCTTACTAACTGTAACAACTGAAGGAATAGTGTATTCCTCAAGAGAATAGGAGAACCCTAATTTAAACTATGAACTCAGGGTTGCCTCTCTGAGCAGGTAACACTTGAGACCTGAATGGGGAGTAGGCATTTGCTAGACAAGGGTGGGAGAGAAGAGCCCTTCAGACAGAGAGCGGCACATGGAAAAGTTCTGAACTGGGCTGGAGCTGGCTCCTTTGAAGAAATGGCAAAAAGGCTGATGGGGCTTAAGAACAGAAATCCAAAGAGTGGGAAGAGATTTTCAAGTTTTATCTTGATTGCAATGGAAAGTCATTAAAGGGTTTAAGCAGGAAAGCGACGATAGCATTTATGTTTTTAAAGTATCACTCTGGCTATCGTATGGGGGATAGACTAGAGGGAGGGCAAGAATGGAGGTGGCAGGTTTGGTCAGAAATCCTCCGTCGGAGCAAATGATAGGTGATGGGGACATGTGCTAAGATGGAAGAGGTGGATGTGGTGGCTGGATGAGGGCTATCCTGAGATGGGATCAGCAGGATTTGATGATGGACTGGATGTCTGGGGAAGGATCCAGAGTGACACCCAGATTTTCAGTGGAGCAATCCAGGGACTGGAGGTGTTATTTATTAAGATGGGAAAGAACGGTGGAGGCGCAGCTTTTGGGTGGGAGCTACAGCAGAGATCAAGAGTGCAGGTTTGGATACACTAAGTTCAAGATGTCTTTCAGGCAGCCAAGCAGGAATTGTATGTAGGCACACACACCTACACTGCAGGTGACTGTGTATCACAGAGACCATCTGCTGCTACTGGGATAGATGAAATTACCATCCATCCAGTATGGAATGAGAAATGTCCTGATGAACTGTACTAGGAGGTCAGATAGAGGAACAGCCAGAAAGACAGCATGAAAGCTAAATGACGGAAGGAGTCAAGACACAGGAAGCTGTCAACTATGTGGAATATTGATGAAAAGGTGGGTGCGTCTCAAAGTGCCTGCTGGATCTGGCAACATGGAAAAGCCCAGACGAACTGAGCAAGAACAAATTTGGAACAGATAGAAACCAGCTTGGATTGAACTGAACAGTCAACAGAGGTGGGTGGGTATAGTCGAAGACTCAACAGTGTCGGCTCTGAAGGAGGAGTAGAGACGCAGGCAGGAGCTGTCTCCTGAGAGGAGTAAGCTCTGACCTTCTCAAGCTTCACCCAGGACAAGGTTCTCCAAATCCCACACCATCAGCCCTAAGCTGACCAGAGACTTTCCTACGGCTCTAGAAGATAACTGCACATGGGCTCAAAGGGAGTGGGAAGGGCCTCCAGCCAGCCATTGCTGGCTCTCCCCTTGACCTGAGTTTCACCTTCATCCTTGGCACGTGAAGCCCACTCTTTGTTCTCGGGTATTGTACTCTAGCGTGCAAAACTGCTCCATCATGGGGCGGGGGAGGGATGGACTGGGAGTCTGAGATTAGCAGATGCAAAGTATTACATATAGAATGGATAAACAACAGTCTGACTGTATAGCACAGGGAACTCTATTCAATATCCTGTGATAAACCATAATAGGAAAGAATATGAAAAAGAATGCATACATATGTATAACTGAATCACTTTGCTGTACAGCAGAAATTAACACAACATTGTAAATCAACTAGACTTCAATAAAATAAGTTAAAAAAAGAAACTGTTCCATCATAAAGGTCTCATGCCTCTACTGAGAAGCTCCTGTATGCCCAAGAGGCATGGAGAAGGTATGAAGAGCCTCCTTATGCTCTTCTGGTTAAGAAGACCTGACCTGAACCTTCTCTTTTCCAGATCATATTGTCCTAGGCCTTCCCCAGCAGACCCTTTCCGACCTCATCTCCCGCTGTTCTTCCCCTTGAAAGCTCCCCTACTACCTACGCGTGCCCCCTTAAGACACCTTGTATTTCCCTACCTCCATACCTTTGTTTTTCCTCTTTAGAACTAACTAGTCCCTCCTCCTTGCCTCACTGAATCTTATCCACCTCTCACATTCAGCTTGAGTCCTTACACATCTAGAAAACCCAGCCTGGTCCCCTGCCCCTCTCTCTGGCCTTTCTCCTACACTGCTTGGGAGCACTGGCTTTTTCTGCGTGTGCCCCTACCTCCTACACTGAGGATCAGTGACGCTGCGTGCTTATTCCTTTGTTTTCTTTGCTGGCGCTGGGACATCAGAGGCGCTTGGTAAATGTTTGTTTATTGATGGGTTGATTGAGAAAATACAGTAGCCCTTTCTCCCTGAAGGATGAAGCCTTGCAGTGGTCTCAGCAGGGCTGCATGACCAGGGCTCATCAGGGTCAAATGAGAAATAAGTGGGTGCCACAAGCATTCATAGCCTGCTTCCTGTAGAATCACTGGAAGAAGTTCCAAGTCATTTGAGTTCAAGTTCAAATTAAGCTCCGGCCATCCTGACCATCAACTATTTCAAATGCTCCTGTAGAAGCCTACTCTGTTTTGGAAATGTTGCGAATTTAAACCACAAAAGCTCATGTTTTCTTTTAAACCTACAGATAGAAGTTTCTTGGCATTTTAAGTTGCGCGTTTCCTCTGGCATAGTCCCTTTTAACTGTTGAAAAGGTAGCTTTCTAACTTACACTCTCTCATCGTGTCACGCTTCATGTAACAAGAGCATTGCACAGGGGTGAAAATTCAGCCTGCAGTGTTTTTTCCACTCAAGGTACTGGCTAAAGTGGACATAATAACTAATAGACTTCAGTGACTTTCATGCAATATGAGTTTCCATCAAAAAGTTTACACTGACGAAGTTTTCAGGGCAGAAGCATGTTGTGGAAATTGGTTCAATCAGATCTTGGCTCCAAAGTGGCCTTAGACACATAGCAATTATTGCAGCCATGAAGAGGCAGGTAGACCCCTGACCCATTTCTAAAATAATATGCTTTGTGATTCCTTGGGGACTATTTTTGCTCCCTGGCATCAACAACAGGAAAACCAAGAATCTTAAAATACTGAAAGTGGTAGTTAAAAGGCAAAACTTTTTTCCCAAATCCCAAAGGCAAGAATTCAGCAAGGAAGGGTCAGGGAAGATGTGTCCCTCTGGGCGGGCACCGACTCATGCCCATTAAAGCAGGTTCCCACGAGGGCATATCCTCTCATAGTCAAGGAAGTTCAACTACCATGTCTGTTTATACCTCACCTCGGCTTCTCCTGACGTAGAATATATTTTCTTTTATGAGAAGGATGAATTATTTGCCTTCCGCTTACTAATTTACAAGAGATGTGAGGCAACAGAGAGCCTTGGCTGTGCCGTCTTGGGAAAAGTAAGGCTGTTTAGGCTCAGTACCTCCTAGCCTCCTCCAGAGGGGCCCCAGGCTGCAATGACAGCCCCCCAGCAAGGCTGCACACTGCCACTAGGGCCAGGCCAACAGGCCAAAAGGGAGGGTGCCCTTGCCCTGTCTGGGGCGTTCTCTGATTTGGCTGGAAATAATAAGTTTCTTAAATAAAATCTTTTAAGAGACACATGTGTTCAGATATGATCATTCTTTTGAGGGTGTGTCTGTTTTTAAGTGGCATGATTCACCCCAAATAGTATGTCCCCCGTTTCTCATATCCAGCTGCCATACAGAAAGACAAGAACAGTCTATGTGCAGAGGCACAGAGGAAACTGGACTGTCACACATCTTCCCTAGAAAGGAACTTTCTCCAGCATTTAGCTTCTATGGTTAAAGAGAACAGTTCAAACTCTTTGGGGTGGGGATGGGAGGGGGGAGAAACAAAGCGACCTGTCAAAATTCCTTTTAGCACCTACGACTAGTGTTAACTTACATGCTCTCAGAGTGCAATAAAAAGCCTCCAAACTGCTGTTAAAGAGATAGTTTGACCTTTTAAAATGGAAACTCTCCCACCTTATATCCATATTCAAAAGATGAACCTTGGAAACTCTAGAGTTTTAGATTGATAATGAAATGAGGCTGCCTTTCCAGAACAGGGTTTCCCTACAGGCTGCAAGCTAATTAGGGTGCTCTAGACCTACATTGTAACAGCAGGTAGAACGCAGGCCCCAAACCTTTTAGCCATTGTAGTTGCCAACTGCCCATAGTCTACTTCTGAAAGGAGGCTGGCAGAAAGTCATGCAAATTTAGTAAATAAAAAAGTCCTGGACGCGACTGTCAGCAGCCTGCGGTTCCGGGGCAGGCTGTCGGCCCCTGGCGGCAGAGGAGTCGCCGCGATCTCGGGTCTCCACCGCAGCCGCCGAACCCGGCGCGCACCGAGCGGTGCTGCTGAAAGAAGTTGGAGAGCTCCCAGATCGCCAACAGAATTCGGCGGTGGGCGCTGGGGAACCACTTCCAGCGTCGCAATCAGTAAAGTTTTGGAGTAAATAAAGACTTTAGACCGACAAGAGACCCATACTTTCCTTGAGCATAAGACACACACCGCACCACGCCAGCCAGAGGCTGCTCGCACAAGGCCATCAGCCCTGCTCCACCGGGACGCGCCCGGTGCCTTCCAGTTCCCACCACCCCAGTACTCGTCCAGAGGGAGCCGAGCCAGAAAAGCGGCTCTCCAGGGTTTGCGGTTCCGGATGCAAATGCCTCCAGGCTTCCCGGCCCGGGGGACAAGGGCTCGAAGTCAACAGTCGAGGGAACAAGGGCAGAACCACCAAGTCCAGCTGGGACACCCGGGACCTTCTCCTCCAAGCCCGCTCGGGTTTCTCCAAAGGGCGCGCGGCACAGCCCACGCGCCCCCGGCACTCCACTCCACTCCGCTCTACAGATCCCCCCAAACTCTTCCCGGGAATCCCCACAAAGCACAGGCGGCGCCCCGAAACTCCCAGGGCACTAGCCAGCCACCCCCACCTCCGTCTCTCGAACCCTCCTGATCGCACCGTTCTCGCGTTCATGGGGAGTCAGAAGCAAACCACGAGAAAATGCCTTCGCGAGGAGCCTCCCTACACACACCCGCCCTGTCACTGAAACAAAAGCGTAGGGAGGAGGGAGATGGAAGAGGAGGCGGGAGGAAGGTTTAGAAAGAGGATGGGGAGAGCAGTAAGAAGGAGCTGGGGAGGAGGGTCGGGATCAGAAGAGACCGGGGCCAGGGACCCCGCTCCGACTCTGCGCGGCCGGTCGCTTACATGCCCAGGTCGCTGTAGGTGTTGAAGAACTCCATCTGGTTGCACGCCTGGATCCAGCCCACCACCCAGGTCTCGTGGCGGGGGATGGGGGGCATGACCACGCGGGCCGAAGCTTTGAAGTAGGGGGTCTTGTAGCGCAGGACGATGGGCGAGGTCTCCTCGATGCGCGTGGGGCACTGGTCGATGGTGGCGCACACATCGTACACCACAATGTTCTCGCGCCGGATCCGCGCCTTGCAGGTAATGCTTTGGATACAGCCCATCCTGCCGCCCGGCGCCGGCGCGGCGCGGCGTGGGGCAGCGCGGAGGACCGCGCGGGCAGCCGGGGGCGCCCGTCACACCGGCATGGCGACGCGCCGCCCGCTCCGGGTCCGGCTCAGCCCGTGCCTAGGAGCGGTGAGCCGGCGCCGGGCATTCTCCGAGGCAGCCCCCTCCTCTCGCCGCCCTGCCGGGTCTCCGCTGCCCCGACGCCCGCCCGCCCCTGCCCACGCCCGCCCCCTCTCTCCAGGGCGCGGCAGGGCGCGCGGAGCGTGCGCTCCTAGGAGGCGGCGGGCGCCCCCGCCGGCTCCAGGGCCAGCGCGGAGGGCAGGGAGGGGAGCGGCACTGCGAGGAGTGGTGCCCACCCCGGTCCGGAGCCCCCCGCCCCTCGCCGGAGAGGAGGAGGCGGCAGCGGCGGCGGCATGTAGCCGGGGGAGGGCGGCGGCGGCGGCAGCGCCGGGTCTGTCTGCCTCCGCGGTAGCAGCAGCAGCAGCCGCCGCCGCCGCCGCCGCCGCCGCCGCCGCCGCCGCATGAACCTCTGCACCGCGGCTGCCCCCCGCGTGCAGCGCACCCAGAGGCTGGCGAGCGGGCGGCCCGAGCGGCAGGCGGAGGCAGCAGTGGCGGCAGCGGAGACCTGCGCTCCCGCCGGCCCCGCCCCGCAGCTGGGCCGCGGCGACACTCCTCTGCCCGGCCGCCGCGGGCTCGGGGGGGGCGCCAGGGGACTGTGGCCCAGGGTGGAGGGCCCCACGGGCTGGGCAACCCCAGACGAGATCCGCGGAGGAAACTGGCTGTACGCCATCAGTTTTGTCCCTCTCCGGCTGCCGTCCGGCTGCCGTGGAGTGGGGGGGTACTGTGTAAGGGTGGGGGTGTTTAAAGGGCAGCCAGCGCCGGGGTGGGGCCCGACACGTGGGGCCCAGGAGAGGCGGGGCCGCGGTGGGTGGTGTTCCGGGGGTGGGCGTGGGGCTGTGGGGACCCCTCCTGGGTTGGGTGGGTGGGGCCGAGAAGGGAGCGGCGCTGTCCAGGGTCGAGGAAGGAGCCCGGCAGTGAGTCTTTGGGGCAGCCTGAGGGTTAGGGGAGCAGCTATATCTGAGATTGGCCCGTTATTTATAATGTAGTTTGTTAAATTAGAGTTTGGCTGAGGTCTGGGCTCCAGTATGTTGCTACATGCAGTGGATTTCCGTCTTTCCCTGACTGGCTTTGCTCTGGAAGCTTTTCTTTCCACCACTGTATATGGGGAAGGTACCCAAAGCATCCTTCCGTGCCCTAACACCAAGTCACCAAAACTCCCAAGAGTTTTGATTGAAGCTCGAGCTCAGTTTTACTCATCGCCTGCCTTCATCCAAATCTTTTCCTTCTTAGAAAACGCTCTTTCAACAAACCCCCGCACATTGGGGAATTAGAGCAGGAAGGGACTTACCCTAAACACTGCCTTTTGAATGTAGCCGCATCCTGAGACAGGTTGTGCCTTGCAGAACCGACTAGCTGGATTAGAATGCATAGCAGCCTTCTTGAGGTTACCCAAGGTAACCTGTGACCTGTTAAGTACAAGGAGAACTTGAGAACATTTTTGGAACCGGGCTGGATTTAAATAGTAACTGCTTAATGATACATGTCCAGGGTACCCGTTTGTAGTAATCCATCTGGCCGACAGAAAGCCTGGAATCTTAGGACCTATTCTTTTCTTCGCTTGTCCAGGGCACGGCATGGTGACTAGCACATAGTAGCTGTGCAACAGTTGTCTGTGAATGAATGAATGAGTGAACAGAAAAAGCCTCACTGTAATTGTCCTGTAGAAACTGCCACCACAGATACTGGACATCGTGTACAGTATGATGCCCTGTGTCTAATATTGTCTTCTAAAATGCCAAACAGAAAAAAAATTAGCAAATGGTCTTATTGGGCAGTTTTTTTTTAACATTTGTATTTTCAAAGCCAATAGCTTCTCTTTAAGTATTTCTTCCATGATCATTGAGCATTTGCTGGATCTGGTGTCCAAGTGTGAAATATTCTGACTTAACAGGCTGCACAGGAGGCTGGCTAGAGTTAGTCTTTAGCTAGGACAGATGTGATGAGTAATTTAAAAGTCAGTTGAAATCTAAAAGCACTCTTCATCCTTATTTTAACTTTCCTGGTAACTTGATTCATTTTAGAGTTAACAAAAAAGCAGTTTTGCCCTTTGATAACATGCTTATCTCATTTTACCATTTTAGCCACCGATCTCAATCACTGATCCTTTCATTCAGCAAACAATGACCGCCTGGCAGGAGCCAAGCAGTCAAGGATTGTGCTGAGTACTAGGATTCAAAGACAAGAGCTTGTGGATCACAGGAGAAGATAACCTTGTGAACAGTTTGTCGCTGTAAACTATGACACATGCTTTAATAGTGTGTATTCAGGGGCACAGGAACCCAGATAGGAGAGCCACGGAGAGATTTCCATGTGGCTCTCTTGAAGTAGTGGCATCTGAGCTGGATCTGGAAGGTCCGATAAGAGGCTCACTAAGAGTAGAAGAGTGAAAGGGCCGTGCAGGACGAGAGTTGGGCAAATGCAAAAATGCACAGAAGTATGAAAGAACACAGCATGTTTAGGGACATAAACAGCTCACAGTCAATGCAGTTCTCAGTGTTATGTGTAGACCATTGGCATCAGACTCACTGGCCAGGAACCAGCTATTGATGGGACCATATTTTGATCTTCATTGGAAACTAATGAATGCAAGATTTGCATTTTAAGAAAAGTTACTCTCTATCGATTTGGAGGATAGAGGAAGGACAGGTTAGAGGCACTGTGTCAGGATATTGTGATGACAGATGATTTGGCCCTGAGCTAGAGCAGTACCATGGGACTGGAGAGGCCTGACTGCTTTTGAGAGTCATTTAAGAGGTAAAACTGATTTACTCGGTAACTGAGGAGATGCTGGGGGAAGAGTCTGGTCAACTCTGAGTTTTCCAGCTTCAGTTAAATACATGTGATCCTAATAGCCAAAACAAGGTGACAGAAGTGGAAGCAGATTGAGGTTGTGTGTTGTCATGTTAAGTTTGAGGTACATGGAGTGTATTTTGGGGAGGGAGCCAGAGTTTGAGTTTCAGTGGTTATTAAGTTCCAAGAAATAGACCAAGAGAAAAGCATTTAACTGGGGGAATTTAGTTATCTTTGTCGATTTGAGTTGCTTGTCAGGCTGCAATTTTGTGGATAAATGTTATCCTTTGTCTTCTGGTAATACATGGTACGCCTGCATAAATAAGGAAGGGCAATAGTAGCCTTCTCCAAATTATAGGAAAATCATATAAAGGAGAATATATCTTACTTTTCAAACTTAAAATGAGACCATGTTATGTCCAGTAGAGTGCCAATAAAATATAACTCATCATTCACAGACGTGGACCCTTGACATTCTCAAAGGGTTCATCCGTGACCTTCATGAGTATCCAGAATCATGAGTGTCACCGTGACATATAATTTTCACTATAAAAAGCAGTAAAGTGTAACTGAAAAATATAAGGGATCATCTTTAGACTCATAATGGTTCTATAAATATGGTGCCAAGGTAATTTCAAAAGCTACTTAAATACATTTTGCCATTAAAATAAACTCTTTACTTCATTACGTCTGTACCTTATTTACTCCATATTCTTCTGACGCTGCAAAGAAAAAAAAAGTCAATCGAAGTATGAGAATTACTACATAGATGTCAATGAGAAGAGCTAAGCTGTGCTGGGGCACAAATGCCAGGTGTTGGGTGTGATTCATTCACTAACTAAGTGGCTGGCAAGTACACTCTGGCCTCCTAGCAGGCCATTCAGATTTGTGTCTCAGCAAATTACCTCACTACAGGGACCTTTCAGATCACTCAATGGAGACTATTTTCATCCATGAACATTCAGTCTGCAAATGCCAGTGGGCCGCTACATGTAGCTCAAACCAAAGTCTTCGGAAGTACAACAATGTCTCTGTCCTGCTCTTTTAAGTTTCTTTCTCTCCTGGTGAAGTAAGTCTCCCCTGCCTCTATTAGCATCCTGTACCTGCCTCTGTGAGCACCTTTCCTGCCATTTCGCAGTTGTTTGCTCACACTTGTCTCCCTCAATAGGCTGTACACTCCTCAAGGGGATGTGTCATCATGCCCTGTTGTCCAGCCTAGTGTCTGGCACCTAGGAGCCACTCAATAAATGTTTGAATGACTAAATTTATTTTTTTAATCTGGTAAAATACTATTTTCCATAACTTAACTATAAGCTCTGTCTCCTTACCTACAATGAGCATATTTTTTTAATCTACTTCTTTCTGCATTTTTTCTTTCTTTCTACTTTCTTTCTGCATTCTTTCTGCATTCTTTGTCTTCCCACCGTCTTTCCTCCCAGCATCCCTCCTGGATGTGAAAGTGATGCCCTTTGTCTTTGAGCACGAAATCTCCTCTCAAGGGTTATAAGTTCTAGGCACCAAGAAATGGAAAAACTTCAATGACAGGACCTGGATGACAATCATTCCTTGTGAATAACTTCATTTGAGTTTATTCTCAGGGCACAGCACAAATACTCCTTTGTACTTCATGCTTGTGATATTCTTGAGCATGAGAGAGCCCCTCAGATCCCTGAGTTAGAGCCCTAGAGCACACTCTCCAGGATGCTGGCCTCTGCATCCCCTTTACAATCCATTCCCTCAGCCTCCAATGACCCCATGCTCCATCTTTCCAGAAGCAGGGCAATCTCTGACTTTATTTTTCCTATCAGTTACTCATTACTCAATTTGTCAAGTGAGCTTTTTAGAACTTTGGGCCACAAAGGCCTATTTTCTAGTTGACCTTGGCAAGGGTTTTCAGAGACTGTAGAACAGACTACCAAATTCGTTGGGAAATTACCTCTGGAACTGCTAAAAAGGGGGATAATTTCTATCTCACTTATATGGTCTGAAGGCAGGCAAGGAGTTAAATGAATCCTCAATGTCCAAGAGAACAGGATTAAAGAAACAACTCTTTTTGGGGTGAACTCCTCCAACAACCACTTCAAATCAGAGCAACCAATTTCCCTTCCGGGCTAGGCTAAGAAGCTCTACAGGAGGTGGACCCTGGCAATGGACTCTGACTGCTTTGCTAAATGCGTTGAGCCCAAGGTATGGCAGCTGCTTCAGGTAGCCAATATTTATCAAGCTTTTTCCACCAGCCTCACATTACAGTAGGCTGCAGAGACTACCAAGAATGCCCTCGTCTGTGAGCTGTCCTGTTGAAGGTCACTCGTGCCTGTCTCTGCCACAGAGTCCTTTTCTTAGTCTTTATCTGCAGGACTTGATGCTATTCTTTTAATTCCATGATTCTACAAATCCCAATTCTCCTCTTGGCTTCTCTGATCCCTCTTGCTTTCCCTGGTACCCGCAGGGTAGTAATTTCTGAGGGTCCCTCCTTCCCTATCTGAACTCCTGCAGGGCATAAACCTTTGATATTGGTTTTAACTATTATTTTCTATGATGTCTTCCAAGTCTGTCCCTCCAGCCCAAACATTTCCTGAACTCAAGGCTAGCATGTCCATCTGCCTACTACTGGATGTTTCCGTTCGGACATACTTCCAGTTTTTTCATCTCAGTGAGTTGACACCTCTCTTCCAGCAATCCAGTGTCGCATCCTGACTACCCTGTTTCTTTCCATTTTATTTATTTATTTACTTACTTACTTATATAGTTTTACATCTTTATTGGAGTATAATTGCTTTACAATGGTGTGTTACTTTCAACTTTATAACAAAGTGAATCAGTTATACATATACATGTGTTCCCATATCTCTTCCCTCTTGAGTCTCCCTCCCTCCCACCCTCCCCATCCCACCCCTCCAGGCGGTCACAAAGCACCGAGCTGATCTCCCTGTGCCATGCGGCTGCTTCCCACTAGCTATCTACCTTACGTTTGGTACTGTATATATGTCCATGCCTCTCTCTCGCTTTGTCACAGCTCACCCTTCCCCCTCCCCATATCCTCAAGTCCGTTCTCCAGTAGGTCTGTGTCTTTATTCCTGTCTTACCCCTAGGTTCTTCATGACATCGTTTTTTCTTAAATTCCATATATATGTGTTAGCATACGGTATTTGTCTTTCTCTTTCTGATATACTTCACTCTGTATGACAGACTCTAGGTCTATCCACCTAATTACAAATAGCTCAATTTCGTTTCTTTTTAAGGTTGAGTAATATTCCATTGTATATATGTGCCACATCTTCTTTATCCATTCATCCGACGATGGACGCTTAGCTTGTTTCCATCTCCAGGCTATTGTAAATAGAGCTGCAATGAACATTTTGGTACATGACTCTTTTTGAATTATGGTTTTCTCAGGGTATATGCCCAGTAGTGGGATTGCTGGGTCATATGGTAGTTCTATTTGTAGCCACTGTTCTCCACAGTGGCTCTATCAATTTACATTCCCACCAACAGTGCAAGAGGGTTCCCTTTTCTCCACACCCTCTCCAGCATTTATTGTTTCTAGATTTTTTGATGATGGCCATTCTGACTGGTGTGAGATGATATCTCACTGTAGTTTTGATTTGCATTTCTCTAACGATTAATGATGTTGAGCATTCTTTCATGTGTTTGTTGGCAGTCTGTATATCTTCTTTGGAGAAATGTCTATTTAGATCTTCTACCCATTTTTGGATTGGGTTGTTTGTTTTTATCTTATTAAGCTGCATGAACTGCTTATAAATTTTGGAGATTAATCCTTTGTCAGTTGCTTCCTTTGCAAATATTTTCTCCCATTCTGTGGGTTCTCTTTTAGTCTTGTTTATGGTTTCCTTTGCTGTGCAAAAGCTTTGAAGTTTCATTAGGTCCCATTTGTTTATTTTTGTTTTTATTTCCATTCCTCTAGGAGGTGGGTCAAAAAGGATCTTGCTATGATTTACATCATAGAGTGTTCTGCCTATGTATTCCTCTAAGAAGGGTTTGATAGTTTCTGGCCTTACATTTAGGTCTTTAATCCATTTTGAGCTTATTTTTGTGTATGCTGTTAGGGAGTGATCTAATCTCATACTTTTACATGTACCTGTCCAGTTTTCCCAGCACCACTTATTGAAGAGGCTGTGCTTTCTCCACTGTACATTCCTGCCTTCATTATCAAAGATAAGGTGGCCATATGTGCGTGGGTTTATCTCTGGGTTTTCTATCCTGTTCCGTTGATCTATCCTTCTGTTTTTGTGCCAGTACCATGCTTTCTTGATTACTGTAGCTTTGTAGTATAGTCTGAAGTCAGGGAGCCTGATTCCCCCAGCTCCATTTTTCGTTCTCAAGATTGCTTTGGCTATTTGGGGTCTTTTGTGTGTCCATACAGATTGTGAAATTTTTTGTTCTAGTTCTGTGAAAAATGCCAGTGGTAGTTTGATAGAGATTGCATTGAATCTGTAGATTGCTTTGGGTAGTAGAGTCATTTTCACAATGTTAATTCTTCCAATCCAAGAGCATGGTATATCTCTCCATCTATTTGTATTATCTTTAATTTCTTTCATCAGTGTCTTATAATTTTCTGCATATAGGTCTTTTTTCTCCTTAGGTAGGTTTATTCCTAGATATTTTATTGTTTTTGTTGCAGTGGTAAATGGGAGTATTTTTTTGATTTCACTTTCAGATTTTTCATCATTAGTGTATAGGAATGCCAGAGATTTCTGTGCATTAATTTTGTATCCTGCTACTTTACCAAATTCATTGATTAGCTGTAGTAGTTTTCTGGTAGCATCTTTAGGGTTCTCTATGTATAGTATCATTTCATCTGCAAACAGTGACAGCTTTACTTCTTCTTTTCCGATTTGGATTCCTTTTATTTCCTTTTCTTCTCTGATTGCTGTGGCTAAAACTTCCACAACTATGTTGAATAAGAGTGGTGAGAGTGGGCAACCTTGTCTTGTTCCTGATCTTAGTGGAAATGCTTTCAGTTTTTCACCATTGAGGACAATGTTGGCTGTGGGTTTGTCATATATGGCCTTTATTATGTTGAGGAAAGTTCCCTCTATGCCTACTTTCTGCAGGGTTTTTATCATAAATGGGTGTTGGATTTTGTCAAAAGGTGTCTCTGCATCTATTGAGATGATCATATGGTTTTTCTTCTTCAATTTTTTAATATGGTGTATCCCATTGATTAATTTGCATATATTGAAGAATCCTTGCATTCCTGGAATACTTGATCATGGTGTATGATCTGTTTAATATGCTGTTGGATTCTGTTTGCTAGTATTTTGTTGAGGATTTTTGCATCTATGTTCATCAGTGATATTGGCCTATAGTTTTCTTTCTTTGTGACATCCTTGTCTGGTTTTGGTGTCAGGGTGATGGTGGCCTTGTAGAATAAGTTTGGAAGTGTTCCTCCCTCTGCTATATTTCGGAAGAGTTTGAGAAGGATAGGTGTTAGCTCTTCTCTAAATGTTTGATAGAATTCGCCTATGAAGCCATCTGGTCCTGGGCTTTTGTCTGTTGGAAGATTTTTAATCACAGTTTCAATTTCAGTGCTTGTGATTGGTCTGTTCATATTTTCTATTTCTTCCTGATTCAGTCTTGGCAGGTTGTGCATTTCTAAGAATTTGTCCACTTCTTCCTGGTTGTCCATTTTATTGGCATAGAGTTGCTTGTAGTAATCTCTCATGATCTTTTGTATTTCTACAGTGTCAGTTATTACTTCTCCTTTTTCATTTCTAATTCTATTGATTTCAGTCTTCTCCCTTTTTTTCTTGATGAGTCTGGCTAATGGTTTATCAATTTTGTTTATCTTCTGAAAGAACCAGCTTTTAGTTTTATTGATCTTTGCTATTGTTTCCTTCACTTCTTTTTCATTTATTTCAGACCTGATTTTTATGATTGCTTTCCTTCTGCTAACTTTGGGGGTTTTTTGTTCTTCTTTGTCTAATTGCTTTAGGTGCAAGGTTAGGTTGTTTATTCGAGATGTTTCCTGTTTCTTAAGGTAGGATTGTATTGCTGTAAACTTCCCTCTTAGAACTGCTTTTGCTGCATCCCATAGATTTTGGGTCGTCGTGTCTCCATTGTCATTTGTTTCTAGGTATTTTTTGATTTCCTCTTTGATTTCTTCAGTGATCACTTCGTTATTAAGTAGTTTATTGTTTAGCCTCCATGTGTTTGTATTTTTTACAGGTCTTTTCCTGTAATTGATATCTAGTCTCATAGCATTGTGGTCGGAAAAGATACTTGATACAATTTCAATTTTCTTAAATTTACCAAGGCTTGATTTGTGACCCAAGATATGATCTATCCTGGAGAATGTCCCATGAGCACTTGAGAAAAATGTGTATTCTGTTGTTTTTGGATGGAATGTCCTATAAATATCAATTAAGTCCATCTTGTTTAATGTATCATTTAAAGCTTGTGCTTCCTTATTTATTTTCATTTTGGATGATCTGTGCATTGGTGAAAGTGGGGTGTTAAAGTCCCCTACTATGAATGTGTTACTGTCGATTTCCCCTTTTATGGCTGTTAGTATTTGCCTTATGTATTGAGGTGCTCGTATGTTGGGTGCATAAATATTTACAATTGTTATATCTTCTTCTTGGATCGATCCCTTGATCGTTATGTAGTGTCCTTCTTTGTCTCTTCTAATAGTCTTTATTTTAAAGTCTATTTTGTCTGATATGAGAATAGCTACTCCAGCTTTCTTTTGGTTTCCATTTGCATGGAATATCTTTTTCCATCCCCTTACTTTCAGTCTGTATGTGTCTCTAGGTCTGAAGTGGGTCTCTTGTAGACAGCAAATATATGGGTCCTGTTTTTGTATCCATTCAGCCAATCTGTGTCTTTTGTTGGGAGCATTTAGTCCATTTACATTTAAGGTAATTATCGATATGTATGTTCCTATTCCCATTTTCTTAATTGTTTTGGGTTCGTTATTGTAGGTCTTTTCCTTCTCTTGTGTTTCTTGCCTAGAGAAGTTCCTTTAGCAGTTGTTGTAAAGCTGGTTTGGTGGTGCTGAACTCTCTCAGCTTTTGCTTGTCTGTAAAGGTTTTAATTTCTCCATCAAATCTGAATGAGATCCTTGCTGGGTAGAGTAATCTTGGTTGCAGGTTTTTCTCCTTCATCACTTTAAATATGTCCTGCCAGTCCCTTCTGGCTTGCAGAGTTTCTGCTGAAAGATCAGCTGTTAACCTTATGGGGATTCCCTTTTGTGTTATTTGTTATTTTTCCCTTGCTGCTTTTAATATGTTTTCTTTGTATTTAATTTTTGACAGTTTGATTAATATGTATCTTGGCATGTTTCTCCTTGGATTTATCCTGTATGGGACTCTCTGTGCTTCCTGGACTTGATTAACTATTTCCTTTCCCATATTAGGGAAGTTTTCAACTATAATCTCTTCAAATATTTTCTCAGTCCCTTTCTTTTTCTCTTCTTCTTCTGGAACCCCTATAATTCGAATGTTGGCACGTTTAATGTTGTCCCAGAGGTCTCTGAGACTGTCCTCAGTTCTTTTCATTCTTTTTTCTTTATTCTGCTCTGCAGTAGTTATTTCCACTATTTTATTTTCCAGGTCACTTATCCGTTCTTCTGCCTCAGTTATTCTGCTATTGATCTCATCTAGAGTATTTTTCATTTCATTTATTGTGTTGTTCATCATTGTTTGTTTCATCTTTAGTTCTTCTAGGTCCTTGTTAACTGATTCTTGCATTTTGTCTATTCTATTTCCAAGATTTTGGATCATCTTTACTATCATTATTCTGAATTCTTTTTCAGGTAGACTGCCTATTTCCTCTTCATTTGTTATGTCTGGTGAGTTTTGATCTTGCTCCTTCATCTGCTGTGTGTTTTTCTGTCTTATTTTGCTTATCTTACTGTGTTTGGGGTCTCCTTTTTGCAGGCTGCAGGTTCGTAGTTCCCGTTGTTTTTGGTGTCTGTCCCCAGTGGCTAAGGTTGGTTCAGTGGGTTGTGTAGGCTTCCTGGTGGAGGCGACTAGTGCCTGTGTTCTGGTGGATGAGGCTGGATCTTGTCTTTCTGGTGGGCAGGTCCACGTCTGGTGGTGTGTTTTGGGGTGTCTGTGGACTTGTTATGATTTTAGGCAGCCTCTCTGCTAATGGGTGGGGTTGTGTTCCTGTCTTGCTAGTTGTTTGGCATAGGATGTCCAGCACTGTAGCTTGCTGGTCGTTGAGTGAAGCTGGGTGCTGGTTTTGAGATGGAGACCTCTGGGAGATTTTCACCGTTTGATATTATGTGGAGCTGGGAGGTCTTTGTGGACCAGTGTCCTGAAGTTGGCTCTCCCACCTCAGAGGCACAGCACTGACTCCTGGCTGCAGCACCAAGAGCCTTTCATCCACATGGCTCAGAATAAAAGGGAGAAAAAGTAGAAAGAAAGAATTAGTAGAAGTAAAGGAAGGAGGGAGGGAGGAAGGAAGGAAGGAAGGAGGGAAGGAAGGAAAAAAAGAGAGGAAGATGATAAAGTAAAACAAAGTAAGATAAAATATAATAAAGATATTAAAATAAAAAATAATTAAGGAAAAAAAGAAAAAAATTAATAAACAACAACAACAACAAAAACGGACGGATAGAACCCTAGGACAAATGGTGGAAGCAAAGCTATACAGACAAAATCTCACACAGAAGCATACACATACACACTCACAAAAAGAGGAAAAGGGGAAAAAATCATAAATCTTGCTCTAAAAGTCCACCTCCTCAATTTGGGATGATTCGTTCTCCATTCATGTATTCCACAGATGCAGTGTACATCAAGTTGATTGTGGAGCTTTAATCCGCTGCTTCTGAGGCTGCTGGGAGAGATTTCCCTTTCTCTTCTTTGTTCTCACAGCTCCCAGGGGCTCAGCTTTGGATTTGGCCCCGCCTCTGCGTGTAGGTCGCTGGAGGGCGTCTGTTCTTCGCTCAGACAGGATGGGGTTAAAGGAGCCGCTGATTCGGGGGCTGTGGCTCACTCAGACCAGGGGGAGGGAGGGGCACAGAGTGCGAGGCGGGCCTGCGGCGGCAGACGCCGGCGTGACGTTGCACCAGCCTGAGGCGCACCGTGCGTTCTCCCTGGGGAGTTGTCCGTGGCTCACAGGACCCTGGTAGTGGCAGGCTGCACAGGCTCCCCGAAAGAGGGGGTGTGGATAGTGACCTGTGCTCGCAAACAGGCTTCTTGGTGGCGGCAGCAGCAGCCTTAGCGTCTCATGCTCGTCTCAGGTCCGCGCTTTTAGCCGCGGCTCGCGCCCGTCTCTGGAGCTCTTTTAAGCAGCGCTCTTAATCCCCTCTCCTCGCGCACCAGGAAACAAAGAGGGAAGAAAAAGTCTCTTGCCTCTTCGGCAGGTCCAGACTTTTCCCCGGACTCCCTCCCGGCTAGCCGTGGCGCACTAACCCCCTGCAGGCTGTGTTCACGCTGCCAAGCCCAGTCGTCTCCCGACGCTCCGACCGAAGCCCGAGCCTCAACTCCAGGCCCCGCCCGCCCCGGCGGGTGAGCAGACAAGCCTCTCGGATTGGTGAGTGCCGGTCGGCCCTGATCCTCTGTGCGGGAATCTCTCCGCTTTGTCCCCCGCACCCCTGTTGCTGTGCTCTCCTCCGCGGTTCTGAAGCTTCCCCCCTCCGCCACCCGCAGTCTCCGCCCGTGAAGGGGCTTCCTAGTGTGTGGAAACATTTCCTCCTTCACAGCTCCCTCCCACTGGTGCAGGTCCCGTCCCTATTCTTTTGTCTCTGTTTATTCTTTTTTCTTTTGCCCTACCCAGGTACGTGGGGGATTTCTTGCCTTTTGGGAGGTCTGAGGTCTTCTGCCAGCGTTCAGTAGGTGTTCTGTAGGAGTTGTTCCACGTGTAGATGTATTTCTGTTGTATCTGTGGGGAGGAAGGTGATCTCCGCGTCTTACTCTTCCGCCATCTTCCCGGAAGCCTCTATTTTATTTTTTGTGTTCAGGTTTCTTTTGAATTTTATTTTATTTATTTATTTTTTATACAGCAGGTTCAGGTTCTTGTTTTTATTAATATCTTTATTGGAGTAAACTTGCTTTACAATGGTGTGTTAGTTTCTGCTTTATAACAAAGTAAATCAGCTATACATATACATATATCCCCATATCTCTTCCCTCTTGCGTCTCCCTCCCTCCCACCCTCCCTATGCCACCTCTCTAGGTGGACACAAAGCACGGAGCTGATCTCCCTGTGCTATGCGGCTGCTTCCCACTAGCTATCTATTTTATGTTTGGTAGTGTATATATGTCCATGCCACTCTTTCACTTTGTCCCAGCTTACCCTTACCCCTCCCCGTGTCTCAAGTCCATTCTCTAGTAGGTCTGCATTTTTTTTCCCGTCCTGCCCTAGGTTCTTCATGACTAATTTTTTTTTTTTTTTAGATTCCGTATGTATGTGTTAGTATACAGTATTTGTTTTTCTCTTTCTGACTTACTTTATACAGCAGGTTCTTATTAGTTATCTATTTTATGCTTATTAGTGTATATATGTCAATCCCAATCTCCCCATTAATCCTATCCCCCCACCCACTTTCCCCCCTTGGTGCCCATATTTTTGTTCTCTACATCTGTGTCTCTCTTTCTGATTTGCAAACCAGTTCACCTGTACCATTTTTCTAGATTCCACATATAGGTGTTAATATACGATATTTGTTTTTCTCTTTCTGACTTACTTCACTCTGTATGACAGTCTCTAGGTTCATCCACATCTCTACAAATGACCCAATTTTGTTCCTTTTTATACCTGAGTAATATTCCATTGTATATATGTACCACATCTTCTTTATCCATCCATCTGTCAATGGGCATTTAGGTTGCTTCCATGATCTGGCTATTGTAAATAGTGCTGCAGTGAATATTGGGATGCATGTGTCTTTTTGAATTATGGTTTTCTCTGGGTATATGCCCAGTAGTGGGATTGCTGGGTCATATGGTAGTTCTATTTTTTAGTTTTTTAAGGAACCTCCATACTGTTCTCCATAATGGCTGTATCAATTTACATTCCCACCAACAGTGCAAGAGGGTTCCATTTTCACCACACCCTCTCCAGCATTTGTTGTTTATAGATTTTCTGATGATGCCCTTTCTAACCGGTGTGAAGTGATGATACCTCATTGAAGTTTTGATTTGCATTTCTCTAATAATTAGTGATGTTGAGCAGCTTTTCATGTGCCTCTTGCCCATCTGTATGTCTTCTTTGGAGAAATGTCTATTTAGGTCTTCTGCCCATTTTTGGATTGGGTTGTTTGCTTTTTTAATATTGAGCTGCATGAGTTGTGTATATATTTTTAAGATTAATCCTTTGTCTGTTGATCCATTTGTAAATATTTTCTCCTATTCTGAGGGTTGTCTTTTTGTTTTGTTTATAGTTTCCTTTACTGTGCAAAAGCTTTGAAGTTTCATTAGGTCCCATTTGTTTATTTTTGTTTTTATTTCCATTACTCTAGGAGGTGGGTCAAAAAATATCTTGCTGTGATTTATGCCAAAGAGTGTTCTTCCTATGTTTTCCTCTAAGAGTTTTATAGTGTCTGGTCTTACATTTAATCCATTTTGAGTTTATTTTTGTGTATGTGTTAGGGAGTGTTCTAATTTCATTCTTTTACATGTAGCTGTCCAGTTTTCCCAGCACCAATTATTGAAGAGACTCTCTTTTCTCCATTGTATATCCTTGCCTCCTTTTTCATAGATTAGTTGACCTTGGGCGCATGGGTTTATGTCTGGGCTTTCTATGCTGTTCCATTGATCTACATTTCTGTTTGTGTGTCAGTACCATATTGTCTTCATTACTGTAGCTTTTTAATATAGTCTGAAGTCAGGGAGTCTGATTCCTCCAGCTCCGTTTTTTTCCCTCAAGACTGCTTTAGCTATTTGGGGTCTTTGTGTCTCCATACAAATTATTACGATTTTTTGTTCTAGTTCTGTAAAAAATGCCCCTGGTAATTTGATAGGGATTGAATCAAATCTGTAGATTGCTTTGGGTAGTATAGTCATTTTCACAATATTAATTCTTCCAGTCCAAGAATATGGTATATCTCTCCATCTGTTTGTGTCATCTTTGATTTCTTTCACCAGTGTCTTATATGCTTCTGAGTATAGGTATTTTACCTCCTTAGGTAGGTTTACTCCTAGGTATTTTATTCTTTTTATTGCAATGGTGAATGGGATTTTTCCTTAATTTCTCTTTCTGATCTTTTGTTGTTAGTGTATAGGAATACAAGAGATTTCTGTGCATTAATTTTGTATCCTGCAACTTTACCAAATTCATTGATTAGCTCTAATAGTTTTCTGCTAGCATATTTAGGATAATCTATGTATAATATCATATCATATGTAAAAAGTGAGAGTTTTAATTCTTCTTTTCCAATTTGTATCCCTTTTCTTTTTTTTCTTCTCAGATTGCCGTGGCTAGGACTTCCAAAACTGTGTTGAATGATAGTGGCAAGAGTGGACATCCTTGTCTTGTTCCTCATCTTAGAGGAAATGCTTTCAGTTTTTCACCACTGAGAATGATGTTTGCTGTGGGTTTGTCATATATGGTCTTTATTATGTTGAGGTAGGTTCCCTCTGTGCCCACTTTCTGGAAATTATTTATCGTAAATGGGTGTTGAATTTTGTCAAAAGCTTTTTCTGCATCTATTGAGATGATAGTATGGTTTTTATTCTTCAATTTGTTAATATGGTGTATCACATTGATTGATTTCCATATATTGAAGAATCCTTGCATCCCTGGGATAAATCCCACTTACATGGTGTATGATCCTTTTAATGTGCTGTTGGATTCTGTTTGCTAGTATTTTGATGAGGACTTTTGCATCTATATTCATCAATGTTATTGGTCTGTAATTTTCTTTTCTTGTAGTATCTGTTTCTGATTTTGGTATCAGGGTGATGGTGGCCCCATAGAATGAGTTTGGGAGTGTTCCTTCCTCTACAGATTTTTGGAAGAGTTAGAGAAGGATGGGTGTTAGTTCCTCTCTAAATGTTTGATAGAATTCACCTATGAAGCCATTTGGTCCTGGACTTTTGTTTGTTGGAAGATTTTTAATCACAGTTTCAATTTCAGTGCTTGTGATTGGTCTGTTCATATTTTCTATTTCTTCCTGGTTCAGTCTTGGAAGGTTATCCCTTTCTAAGAATTTGTCCATTTCTTCCAGGTTGTCCATTTTATTCGTATAGAATTGCTTGTAGCAGTCTCTTATGATGTTTTGTATTTCTGTGGTGTCAGTTGTTACTTCTCCTTTTTCATTTCTAGTTTTATTGATTTGAGTCCTCTCCCTCTTTTTCTTCATGAGTCTGGCTATAGGTTCATCAATTTTGTTTATCTTCTCAAAGAACCACCTTTTAGTTTTATTGATCTTTGCTTTTGTTTCTATTTCATTTAGTTCTGCTCTGATCTTTATGATTTCTTTCCTTCTACTAACTTTGGGTTTTGTTTGTTCTTCTTTCTCTAGTTCCTTTAGGTGTAAGGTTAGATTGTGTATTTGAGATTTTTCTTGTTTCTTGAGGTAGGATTAAATTGCTATAAACTTCCCTCTTAGTACTGTTTTTGCTGCATTCCATAGGTTTTGGATCGTCGTGCTTCCATTGTAATTTGTCTCTAGGGAATTTTTGATTTCCTCTTTGATTTCTTCAGTTATCTCTTGGTTATTTAGTAACATATTGTTGAGCCTCCATGTGTTTGTGTTTTTTATTTATTTTTTCCCCTGTAATTGATTTCTAATCTCATAGCGTTGTGGTCGGAAGAGATGCTTGATATGATTTCAATTTTCTTAAATTTACCAAGGCTTCGTTTTTGACCAAAGATGTGATCTATCCTAGAGAATGTTCCATGTGCACTTGAGAAGAAAGTGTAATCTGCTGTTTTTGCATGGAATGTCCTATAAATATCAATTAAATCTATCTCGTCTGTTGTGTCATTTAATGCTTGTTTTTCCTTATTAATTTTCTGTCTGGATGATCTGTCCATTGGTGTAAGTGAGGTGTTAAAGTCCCCCACTATTATTGTGTTACTGTCGATTTCCTCTTTTACAGCTGTTAGCAGTTGTCTTATTGAGGTGCTCCTATGTTGGGTGCATATATATTTATAATTGTTATATCTTCTTCTTGGATTGATCCCTTGATCATTATGTAGTGTCCTTCCTTGTCTCTTGTAACATTCTTTATTTTAAAGTCTATTTTATCCGATATGAGTACTGCTACTCCAGCTTCCTTTTGACTTCCATTTGCATGGAATATCTTTTTCCATCCCCTCACTTTCAGTCTGTATGTGTCCCTAGGTCTGAAGTGGGTCTCCTGTAGACAGCATATAGATGGGTCTTGTTTTTGTATCCATTCAGCAAGCCTGTGTCTTTTGGTTGGAACATTTAATCCATTCACATTTAAGGTAATTATTGATATGTATGTTCCTATTACCATTTTCTTAATTGTTATGGGTTTGTTTTTGTAGGTCCTTTTCTTCTCTTGTGTTTCCCACTTAGAGAAGTTCCTTTAGCATTTGTGGTAGAGCTGGTTTCGTGGTGTTGAATCTTCTTAGGTTTTGCTTGTCTGTAAAGCTTTTGATTTCTCCTTCAAATCTGAATGTGATTCGTGTCAGGTAGAGTAATTTTGGTTGTAGGTTCTTCCCTTCCATCACTTTAAACATATCATGCCAGTCCCCTCTGGCTTGTAGAGATTCTGCTGAAAAATCAGCTGTTAACCTTATGGGAGTTCCCTTGTATGTTATTTGGTTTTTTTCCCTTGTTGCTTTCAATAATTTTTTTTGTCTTTAATTTTTGTCAGTTTGATTACTGTGTGTCTCGGCGTGTTTCTCCTTGGGTTTATCCTGCCTGGGACTCTCTGTACTTCCTGGACTTGGGTGGCTATTTCCTTTCCCATGTTTGGGGAGTTTTCAACTATAATCCCTTCAGATATTTTTTCGGGTACTTTCTCTCTCTCTTTTCCTTCTGGGACCCCTATAATGCAAATGGTGGTGCATTTAATGTCGTCCCAGAGGTCTCTTAGGCTTTCTTCATTTCTTTTCATTCTTTTTTCTTTATTCTGTTCCATGGCAGTGAATTCCACCATTCTGTCTTCCAGGTCACTTATCTGTTCTTCTGCCTCAGTTATTCTGCTATTGATTCCTTCTAGTGTATTTTTTGTTTCAGTTATTGTATTATTCGTCTCTGTTTGTTCTTTAATTCTTCTAGGTGTTTGTTCTTTAATTCTTCTTGGTCATTGTCAAACATTTCTTGCATCTTCTCAATCTTTGCCTCCATTCTTTTTCCGAGGTCCTGGGTCATCTTCACTATCATTATTCTGAATTCTTTTTCTAGAAGGTTGCCTATCTCCACTTCATTTAGTTGTTTTACTGCAGTTTTAGTTTGTTCCTTCATCTGGTACATAGTCCTCTGCCTTTTCATTCTGTCTGTCTTTCTGTGAATGTGGTTTTCATTCCACAGGCTGCAGAATTGTAGTTCTTCTTGCTTCTGCTGTCTGCCCTGTGGTGGATGAGGCTATCTAAGAGGCTTGTGCAAGCTTCGTTATGGGAGGGACTGGTGGTGGGTAGATCTGGGTTTTGCTCTGGTGGGCAGAGCTCAGTAAAACTTTATTCCACTTGTCTGCTGATGGGTGGGGCTAAGTTCCCTCCCATGTGGTTGTTTGCCTTGAGGTGACGCAGCACTGGAGCCTATTTGGCTCTTTGGTGGGGCTAATGGGGAGGGCTCATGGCAAGGAGTACTTCCCAGAACTTCTGCTGCCAGTGTCCTTGTTCCTGTGGTGAGCCACAGCCACCCCCTGCCTCTGTAGGAGATCCTCCAACACTAGAAGGTAGGTCTGGTTCAGTCTCCTAATTGGGTCACTCCTCCTTCCCCTGAGTCCTAATGTGCACACTTACATTGTGTGTGCTCTCCAAGAGTGGAGTCTTTCTCTCTCCCAGTCCTGTTGAAGTCCTGCAATCAAATTCCACTAGCCTTCAAAATCTGATTCTCTAGGAATTCCTCCTCCTATTGCTGGACCCCCAGGTTGGGAAGCCTGACATGGGGCTCAGAACCTTCACTCCAGTGGTTGGACTTCTGTGGTATAAGTGTTCTCCAGTTTGTGAGTCACCCATCCAGCAGTTATGGGATATGATTTTATTGTGATTTCACCCCTCCTACCGTCTCATTGTGGCTTCTCCTTTGTCTTTGGTGAGTTCCAGTGTCTTCCTGTCGATGATAGTTCAGCAGTTCGTTGTGATTCTAGTGTTCTCGGAAGAGGGAGTGAGCACACGTCCTTCTACTCCACCATTTTGAACCAATCTCAACTACTCTGTTTTACCTGAAGGTTCTTCCATCTCTATCTTTGCCACTCTCCTCCCACACGTCAAGGCAGAGCAAATTTTTATCATGATTCCCTCTATTGTAGAAACGTTCAGTGTTTTTTTGTTACTATCAAATTCACCACAGATCTCTTGACTTGGTAGCGAAGTACACCATGATGGGACCCCAAGAAGCTGTTCTAGCCTTTTTTCCCTCTGCTTCTATTATACCCTGGGCCTCAGGCCAAGCAGATGCCTCACCATTCCCTTAATAGGTCTCCATCCTTTCCTCTTCTCTTTGTTTAAGCTATGTCATCAACTGCATGTTCATATCCCACCCTGCTCCATGACAATGATAATAACAACAATGGTGTATGTCTCACTGATTCCGTACCTAAGTCTGTGAGGTAATATCGTTATGCTCTTTTACAGACAGTGGTGCAAAGAGAGTAGGGGACTGCCCTAACATCACAACTAGCAAGTGGCTGGGCCAGGATTCAGATCTCTGTCTGACCACACGCTCTGACTTCCTGATTCTCATGAGAAATTCTGCAAGCACTTCAGCTAGAAATGATCTTTTCAACCGCTGACCTCCTACTCAGAACATTCCTTGGACACTGAGTAACTAATACATGAATGAATAGAACAATAGCAGTTTTTAATAACTTTATAGAAAGATCAAAGGAGAAGGAAGAGTCAAGGATAAATCCAGATTTCTAGGCTAATTGTTTACTGAATGATAACACCATTGTCCAAATGAATCACATGAGTAAAGGAGAGTTTGGTGGATTGGGGGCTACAGTGATCTTGTTATCAGGGTATCAAGTGTTCAAGTGAAGATGCCCCTTGGGGAAGTCACTGATGGGTATATCTTGTTTGAGTTGTCATTTTAGAAATTATAGTTTATTTTATTTATTTGTCTTTTTTAGGCCGCGCTGAGTGACTTGCTGGATCTTCCAGACCAGGGATCAAACCCGTGCTTCCTGCAGCGGAAGTACAGAGTCCTAACCGCTGGACCTCCAGGGAAGTCCCTAGAAATTATAGTTTATTGTAATTCCTTCTATCATTTCTCTTTCCTTCCTTTTCTATGTCTTACCTTCCCCCGTTTACTTCCTTTTTTTTTTTTTAACATCTTTATTGGGGTATAATTGCTTTACAATGGTGTGTTAGTTTCTGCTTTATAACAAAGTGAATCAATTATACATATACATATGTTCCTATATCTCTTCCCTCTTGCGTCTCCCTCCCTCCCTCCCACCCTCCCTATCCCACCCCTCCGGGCGGTCACAAAGCACCGAGCTGATCTCCCTGTGCTATGCAGCTGCTTCCCACTAGCTATCTACCTTACGTTTGGTAGTGTATATATGTCCATTACTTTCTTACAGAAATATCATTGACCTTTTCTTGGTATCTGGTATTATGATGGTGCTTAGAGATAGTGAGGTATGGAAAATACTACATCCCGTTCTTACCCTTACCTTGTTCATAGCACTCACCCTTTAAAAAATACTATTATTTACATGTCTTTCTCATGGATACATTATCATCATCTTAAGTTTGTGCCTCATGTTTAATTTGACTTTGTGTCTTCAGTTCTAAGCACCGTGCCTAGCACATAGTAAATGCTCAGAAGAGTAAAGGGTGGTCTGGTGCAGAGCTAAGGAAAGGGTATTTCAGGTTGAGACCAATGCTTCTTAAATTATAATCCACATATAAAGCCCCTGGGGATCTTGTTAAAGATTCTAATTCAGTAGGTCTGAGGTGGGGCAGAAACGAGATTCTGCATTTGTTGTGAGTTTCTAGGTCCTTATTATTCAAAATGTGGTCTGTGGACCCACAGCATTGGCATTAAAGTTGAGAAGCATGATGAAGAAGATGGTGTGTAAGGGAGCAGCAGGAAGTTTAGTGCGGCAGAGCATAGCACCTGGGAGGGCAGGCATGGGGATTGATAAGGTCAAAAAGGGAGGCTAGGACCAGAACCCACAGCTCCCAGTAACTACATGAGGCAGAGGCAGGTATAGTGAAAAGCAAATGCAGTTGGAGTCAGACATACCTGGGTTCTAA
The DNA here is from genome assembly GCF_003676395.1 of Aethalodelphis obliquidens. Classification (NCBI taxonomy): domain Eukaryota; kingdom Metazoa; phylum Chordata; class Mammalia; order Artiodactyla; family Delphinidae; genus Aethalodelphis; species Aethalodelphis obliquidens. Next base: position 13,867,463 of record NW_020837999.1, on the reverse strand, counting down.
TCTCAGTTTGGACAAGTACCGGTGGTACAATGTCGTTGTCCCTAATCCTCATTTTCCTTATCTACAGCATGAGGACAAGGAGAGCACAATGTCTCCTTCACGGGGCTGCTATGAGCGTTAACTAAACATAAATTTCCTAAGTCAATGGCTGGCACATGGTGGATACTCATTAAATGGCAGTGATCATCATCACCAGGGTAGGTGATGGGCAGTGGGAGTCTGGGCAGACAGAGAAAATACTATTTCTGCCTATAAGACTTTCCAGAGTGGATGAATCATCAGCGTGGATGGGCCTTCTGGCTATTGCCCCTCTTGGCTTCATGACTAGAGGGAATAAACTGTAAATTGATTTCACAGCTTGAGGCCCCAGGTGAGATTTCCACTCACAGGTAGATCCAGGTCAGTAAACACCCTCGGCAGAAGGCCGTTACCTTCTCTGGATTTGCTTTGGCCTCAGCCACATTTCTTCTACACACCTTCCCTTCTTCTCCCTTCTTACCGCACCCTCAGGTTATCCTACCAAACACCAACTAATCCTGGATGAGGTGTTTGACCAGATTCCTCCACGTGGGTCAGACAGTAGAATTTGTTGGAGCAGCAATTCAGCGCTGTTTTCTATCCATGTATGTTCCTTCTCATCAGGGCTGGCCGCTGTCCAGCTCTTGTGCTGTGTGGGACACAGACCCCCACTTGTCCTCAAACACACCCTTCTCCATCTCCATCTCCTTGGCCTCTTTCACTACTCGATCCTCATCATCTAGAGCACTGGTCTCCAGAACAATCTCTACTGGAGCGGAGGAAGAAAATAATAAAATTCCTATTTTTATGTGTGTTTTAGTAATGACTGTCTCAGTATTGTGATACTGAGGTATACAATTTATAAAGAAACAGGCAAACCCATATGACAACTACCGATCTAGACAACTGCAATTCCTTCTAGCTGGTCTCCTTGTCTCAATCCCATCTTCTGTATTACATGATTATCTTTTTTTTCAATCTCTTTTTTAAAATGGAAGTGTAGTTAATTTACAATGTTGTGTTAGCTTCAGGTGTACAGCAAAGTGATCTGAACAAGAATATATATATATATATATTCTTTTCAGATTCTTTTCCATTATAGGTTATTACAAGACATTGCATATAGTTTCCTGTGCTATATAGTAGGTCCTTGTTGTTTATCTGTTTTATACACAGTAGTGTGTATATGTTAATCCCAAACTTCTAATTTATCTCCCTCCCACCAAAGATTATCTTTCTAAAATGTACTTCTCATTGTTCACTGGCCTGTCTAAGGTCATTCATTCATTCATGTGCTGAGCAGTTGTCATCTGTCAGGCACTGTATTAAGTGCTGGAGATACAAAGATGAGTAAGATGCTGCCCTTGTCTTTGCAGAATCCAGGGAAGTGGGCTCCTTGTGATCTAATTCTCCTCTGGGTGATGAAAAAGTCTTTGTAGTCTGGCCCCCTCCCACCCTGCAGCCTAATCTCCAAGCTCTCCCATTTACATTTGGCCACATCGAGGTGATTAGCATTGCCCAGTTTTCACCCTATGTGTTTTCCACTTTCACATTCTGCAAACATGTAAATTCCATGAGGGCAGGAATCTTTGCCTTTTTGTTCACTAATGTATCCCAAATGCCAGCATATAGTGGGACCTTAGTAAATACTTATTGAGTGCAGGACTGCTCAGCACATGCTGATTTCCCTCTTCTTTGAGGTTTTTTCTCTCTGGTGAATGTCTTTCAGGTAGCCAGCTCATCCTTCAGAGCTCAACCTAAATGCCCTTCCCTCAGCAATGCTTTTGACCTCCCAGACCCAGCGAAGGCTCACTGTTGTGCATCCTTAAAGCCCCTTGTACCTTTTCCTCATAGCACATATCATGAGTCAAATTCTGGGATTATTTAATTATGATCTGTCTTCCTCGCTAGATTATTAGCTCCGTGAGGGTAGGAACTATGTTTAATTTTGTCATTGTTGTTTCCCCAGCCTTCAAAACAATGCCCGATGCATAGTGGTTGTTTACAAAATATTTGTTGAATGAGGTGAGGGCTTCTTCTTGGTAACCTGCCCAGTATCCCAGTCCTTTGGGAGTTATTGCCCTATCTCACTCTTGACACTCTCTTGCCCCCTGGGTGGGAAGGAGATCCCCAAACTCCACCCTGGTGATTGAACCCTGATACTTGCTCATGGACTCCTGTCATGCTGCCTCCCTTCTTGCTGCTCCTGGATTTGCCCCACTTTGCCCCCTGCCGGGACACATCCATCATTCCACTAGAGGTTCTGATGAGGCCAGGCCTGCCTGTCACCATGCTACCCCTGTGGGATGAGGAACGTTTCTCTCAGCACCAGCTTTGGGATCTCCTCCTTAGTTTCAAGTCCTACCCCTCCTGGACTGCCCCATCCAAATTGTGTTGGGGACATGTGTCTGGAGATACCACAGGAAGTTTTGAGGAGCTGGTGTGTGAATCCCCAGGGACTGATTGTGTGGAGTGCTCTCATCTGTGCTGTATTTGCTCAGAAAATGCAACCCTGGGCTCAGTCCAGGCTAAATAAATACAACATGAAGGTAGAACTCTTAGTGAACATTTACCATTTGGAATAAGTATTTATTTTTATTACTGCTGGAAACTATGAATGGAAAGCAAGACCAAATCACATTATAATAAAGGGAATGAACAGTATAGGAAAAACACAATATAAAAGGGAAGGAGAAAAACAGAGACACTCTTTAGATTGGGTATTTACTGGAACAGAAACTAATTTTATCTGTATTGCTCAGTAAGTATCACACACAGTGGAAGCAAAATAATAACATTAGTGTTTACACTTCCTGAGGCAACTGGAGGCAACAGCCACAATCCAGTACCAACATGAGGCAAATATCAAGCAGGTCACACATCACAATTTCATTTCACAAACACCTCATGGAGCTTGGTGGAGAAGACCATGATGTCTCCCCAAAATGTTTGAAGCACAATTGATTGCATCTTAAAATAGGCCCACAGTCTGGCACTGGGAGCTTTGTTGGAAAGTTATGTCTCTGAGGCTTTGTGTCTTGCAGCTGACAGAGGATTGGAAGTGATATCAACTCTCTAGTCTCAGGAAGTCACCTAAAGCCTTTGAGCCTCAGTTTCCTTGTTTGTATTTGTAATTCAAAGAGATGATCTCTATAGCTATCTCCAGATTTTCTCCTGTTTTTGTTTTGTGAAACACCTTGATATACTTCTTGGGACAAAAGATGAGAATTTGACAACAGGAAATTGAGACCTGATAAAAAGATGGTAGTTGGTACTCCCATAGAAAGGGATATGAACTTGGGAGATTGGAAGAGAGTGGAGAAAAGGGAAGACAGGGGAAGGAAGAGATTGCAGGTGGCCTGCCCATATTGGTAGGAAGATCTACCCATTTGAACAGGGAAATCTAATGTCCAGTTTTAGAAGATTTGTATTATTTTTTCATAAAAAACCCACTCCTCTTTGTCCACAGACCTTTAATACAGTCTTCCTTATTTACAAAGGCATTGTGTGTGGGGGGTGTGTGTGTAAATTAAAGAATAGGGCTGAGTTCCATGTCTGGGTCAATTAAAGGGCAAACAACTGTATGAGTTAGAATGAGACCAAGAGTTGAGAAGTGACATGAAGTCAGAGTCAGACACATAAGACATAAGCCTCCTGGAATTGACAGAAACCTTGGAAAAGTGAATTAATTTTCTGAGTTCATAGGTAAGCATTTCAGCCAATCCAATCCTTCTTTCTCAAGGAGAAGGAAGACCTGAGTACACCAGGTCACATGCAAAAACAAACAAAACAAAAACAAAAAAAGGCAAAAACAAACAAAACACAAGGGCAGAAATCTTTGTGAGTACATACCATTGGAGTCAGTAATTCTTTTTTATTATTGCTGGAAACTGCCCCGCCCTGTTTACCTTATATGGTTGTTAAGGGTTGAGGAGGGCCATCAGTTGGATAGTGTATGTATGTGAAAGTTTATTACTTTGTCAGATATTGTTATTACTATTACTATTTTAGGGGGCTTAAAGCCCTCTCTGATGTGTCCTCAGATTTTGTGACTCAATTTTCATGCTGGAAAGCATTACACAGAGTTATTGTTTGTTTTTCTTGGTTGTTGGAGACCAAAGTCCACACCATAAGGACAGCATCTTTCTTTCTTTTTATTTATTTATTTATTTGTACAGCGGGTTCTTATTAGTTATCCATTTTATACATATTAGTGTACATATGTCAATCTCAATCTCCCAATTCATCACACCACCACCACCACCCCCCGCCACTTTCCCCCCTTGGCATCCATACGTTTGTTCTCTACATCTGTGTCTCTATTTCTGCCCTGCAAACCGGTTCATCTGTACCATTTTTCTAGGTTCCACATATATGCATTAATATACGATATTTGTTTTTCTCTTTCTGACTTACTTCACTCTGTATGACAGTCTCTAGATCCATCCACATCTCAACAAATGACCCAGTTTCGTTCCTTTTTATGGCTGAGTAATATTCCATTGTATATATGTACCACATCTTCTTTATCCATCCATCTGTCGATGGGCATTTAGGTTAAGGACGGCATCTTTCTAAGCATGCTATTGTATCTATGATAATAACTAAAATAAATGCAAAACTGAGAAATTTTGCAAAGGTATAAAGAGATTGAGCAATTTCCTCCTCAAAGAGGAAGAAATTAAAATATGACGTTAAACAAATGAAAAAATGATCAGTGGGATGCACTGGATCAGCTCCTTTTCCAGGTGACAGAGAGTAATGGGACCTGAAAAGAGACGATCTAAAGGAAACTCTCAAGGTAAGGAGTAGAGGCAAAAGCAAAAGAGATTTTATCTACTTTACCCAAATTTCAGGGGGATGTGGAGACAATTGAGCAGAGTGTGTAAAGCAGATATATAAGCAGAAATTATAAAAACCAGAAGACAGACTGGGGAAATAAATGTGATAAACTACGTGTCAGACAAGCGTAAAGGGATCACCCCCAGGCACATTAGACTGGGGCGGTGACCCCCAACACTCCCAAGATGGAAGACACCATCATCATGGAACTGGAAGGCTGTGTCTGGGAGATTAGATGATTTCCAAGATGTAAAATGGGAAAGGCTTACTGGGCTGTTGGCCTGTCTGGCTGTACCTATTAAACTTCAGTTCAAACATTCTCTTTTCCATTTTTATTAGTGTTTTGGGAAGAGAAGTAAAGGAAGCTGAGTGCTTTGTTGGAGGTGAAAGCAATGCCTAGAACGTCTGGAGGTCAGAGGAGCATGGTACAGGGCTGGGGAGTCATCCAGAGGACAGGCAATTCAGAAATACAGATGGGATGCATGGAGTCCAGCACAAAGGCCCTATTAATTTTTACTTCCTTCAGGCAGGGGTGGACAACTGTGGCATATGCTCAAAGGAGCAGTCGGAGTAGGGAACTGTCAGCCAGGCTGGGAGTGGATCTAAATGCTCTTCCACTATCTCATACCATAAATTCGGGTGAATAATTTACCCTTCCTGAGCTTCGGTTTCTTCATCAGAAAAATAGGGTTAATCACATCTTCCTCATTGCCCTCAAATAGAATATTATATGTATAAATGCTTGGACATGGTGGAACTCTGAACACGTGTAAGCCAGGTGATGTAAAGTTGAGTGGAAAGGATGACGTGTTTATTTTTGGAAACCTTCCAAGCCCCTCTGAAGTTCCTTTCTTCCTTTTGGGTTAATTGCCTCTGTCCCGTAAAACACTAGGCTCTATCTCAAGTGACTGTCAACTATTCTCCACTAAGATGTTTATTGACCTATGATTTATGAAGGGTCTCCCCCATGGCAGGCACTGTGCTAGCCATTGAGGGTTCAAAGGTGAATTGGATGCCAGTCTTGCCCTGGTAGAACTCACAGTCTAGGAAGAAAGAAATAATATAATAGAAAGTGAAGTCCTATAATAGAAGTCCTAATAGCATGTTGTGGGAGAGATAGGAAAGAAGCTTGAGGTAGAAGGGGAAGTTTTCTCAGAACAGAAGAAGTTATCTGTTCTATGATGTGAAGGGTGAATAAGTGTTCCCCATTGAGAGAACAAGAGAGGACAGTGTTTGCAGGGGAATAGCATGGGCAAAGGCATGAGCATATGGAGGTAACATATATTTAGGACACGGAGAGAGGATGATGCAGATAAATCCTAAGATAGGTATGGAATGGGGAAAGGTGGAAGACCATAGGATGGGTTGCTGGAGGCCAGGTCTTTTAAAGGAATTTGGAGCAGGTTGGAAAAGCAATGGAATATTAAACCGTAACAGCTTTCCTGGGTTAAACCCCATTTGGTCGTGATGAATTATCTCCTTTATATATTGTTAGATTGGGTTTGCTAAAATGTGGTAATGACATTTAGTGTTTATATTCTGTGGTTTCTTTATTGTAATGTCATTGTCTGGTTTTGCTATCGAGATAATGCAGGCTTCATAGAATAAGTTGGAAGTGTTCCCTCTTTGTAGTATTAGTTTTTTTATTGCTGCTGAACAAATTAACACAGATTTAATGGCTTAATACAATAAAAATTTATTATTATACAGTTCTGGAGATCCAAAGTCCACAATGAATCTTACTGGACGAAAATCAAGGTGTTGGCAGGGCTGACTTCCTTCTGGAGGCTCTAGGGGAGAATCAGTTTCCTTGCCTTTTCTGGCTTCCAGAGGCTGCCTGAGTTCCTTGGCTCACAGCACCTTCTTTCATCTTCAAAGCCAGAAGTGTAGTATCTTCTAATCTCTCTCTCATTCTAAGTCTCCCTGCCTCTCTCTTTCACTTATAAGGACTCTCTCTTATGATTACATTGGGCCCACCAGGATAATGCAAGATAATCTCTCCATCCTAAGATCCTTAGTTTAATCACTTCTACAAAGTCTCTTTTGCCATATAAGGTAACACATTCATATTCTTCCTTCCTACTTTTCTTCAATTTTTTTTTTTTTTGCGGTACGGGGGCCTATCACTGTTGTGGCCTCTCCTGTTGTGGAGCACAGGCTCCGGACGCGCAGGCTCAGCGGCCATGGCTCACAGGCCCAGCCGCTCCGCAGCATGTGGGATCTTCCCGGACCGGGGCATGAACCCATGTCCCCTGCATCGGCAGGCGGGCTCTCAACCACTGCACCACCAGGGAAGCCCCAGTATGTGTTTAATGCTATAAATTTCTCTCTGAGTGTTGTTTTCACTGCATTTCAAAAATCTTGATATGTTGGGGGGGTTTAAATTTCAGTTCAAAATATTTTATATGGTCCATTGTGATTTCTTCTTTGACCCATGGTTTATTTATATGTGTGTTGTTTAATGTATAAATATTTAGAGAATTTTGGGTTGATGGTTTTTTCTCTTTCAGTGTTTTAAAGATGTTGCTCTACTTTCTTCTGGCTTATATTGTACTCAGAGAGAAATCTCCCGTCATTCTTACCTTTGTTCCTCTATATGTGATATGTCTTTTTGTTTTTTAATCTGGGTTTTTAAAAGATTTTTGCTTTATCATGGGTTTTAAGCAATCTGATTTTGATGTGCCTTGGTATACTTTTGGTAATGTTTCTTCTTTTGAACTTCTTGGGTCTGTGTCTACAGTTTTCACCAAATTTTGAGAAAAAAATCTTCACATTTCTTCAAAAATCTTTTTCTACATCTTCTTCCTCTTTCCTTTTCCTCTCATTTATGGCCATCAATTACTTGTATATTAGACTACTTGAAGTTCTTCCACAGCTCATTTATACTTTGGTCATTTTTTCAATAATTTTTCTCTCTGTGTTTCATTTAGAATATGTCTATGGTTATACATATTACTATTTACTAAACTTTTCTTCTACAGTGTCTAATCTGCTCTTAATATTTTTGATTGTACTTTTTCATCTTGGGTGTATTTTTCATCTATAAAAGTTCAATTTGGATCTTTTAAAAATGTCTTTTATATCTCCTCTTATCATGTCCATGATTTCCACTACCTTCTTGAGTATATGGAATGTAATAGTTTTTTTGTTAATTAATTTATTTTATTTATTTATTTTTGGCTGTGTTGGGTCTTCGTTGCTGCGCGCAGGCTTTCTCTAGTTGCAGCGAGCGGGGGCTATTCTTCATTGCAGTGTGCAGGCTTCTCATTGTGGTGACTTCTCTTATTGTGGAGCACAGGCTCGAGGTGTGTGGGCTTCAGTAGTTGTGGCACGAGGGCTCAGTAGTTGTGGCTCACAGGCTTAGTTGCTCCATGGCATGTGGGATCTTCCCAGACCAGGGCTTGAACCCGCGTGCCCTGCATTGGCAGGCGGATTCTTAACTACTGCACCACCAGGGAAGTCCTGTAATAGTTGTTTTAATGTCTTTGTTTAATAATTCTTTCATCTGTACCATTTCTGGGTCTATGTCTGTTGACTGGTTTTTATCCTCATGGATCATATTTTCTTGTTTGCTTGTATGTCCGATAGTTTTTCATTGGATGCTAAGCATTTACATTTTATGTTTTTGGTGCTGAATTTTTTGTACTCCTTTAAATGCTTTTGTGCTTTGTTCAGGGAGGCGGTTAAGGATCAAACAGTGTGATCTTTGGAGGCTTGCTTTTAAACTTTATTAAGTGGGACCAGGTAATCTTTCACATGGGCTAATTTGGCAATACTCTTTGGAATACTCTTCCTGATAGCCCAACAATTACAGTTTTCTCTACTCTAATTTTGGAGAACACAAACTACTCCCAGCCCTGTATGAACTTTGGGAGTTGTTTCTCCTGCTCTTTTCCAGTGGGTCTTTCTCCATCTCAGCTAGTTTCCTCATATGTAAGCACTAATCAGTATTCAGCCAAAGAATCAATGGGAACCCTCTTCAGAGCTCTGGAGCTCTTTCTGTATGCAGTTCTGTTTTCTTTGATACTTTGCTCTGTGAACTCTAGCTGCCTTGGGCTTCCCAAACTGCTAACTCTATCTCCTCAACTCAGGGAGACCCCTTTGCCTGGGACTCCTACCTCTGTTCTTTGTCCAGGAAACTCTTTCTAGGCATCAATCTAGGACAACCATAGGGCTCCCTTTGTTTGCTTCTTCTCTCTTGGGGACTCTGTCTTTTACTGCCTATTTTCCAATGTCTAAAACCATATACTTTGTTTTTTTAGTTGTTTAAGGAGGGAGGGCAACTAGTCATTTTTACTTCATCTTGGTTGGAGGTAGAAATAGACATAAAAATAACTTAAGATGAAATTGCTTAAAGATTTGACTTTTTAAGAAGCTTTAGATCCAAAAAAATAATGCCATGGTCACAAAAACTTAGAACATGGAGATCTAGGGCATGGTAGGGAGCAAGTGACTAATATCAATATGCCTAAAATCTATATAATCAGTTCCACGCTGCCTCAGATCAGAAGTCCACACTGGACCCTCCTGAAAGCTCTGCTGGAGCAGGACACAGAATCCCTCATCATCACTGGGTGCTGGGTGTTACCATAATCTTGGTTCTAGGGTACCCACTTGCCCTAATACGCTAGAAGTTGATGAAGTTATCAGGCAGGGTTGGGCCTGGGTCCCTGGTCACAGTGGATTTGCCAGGCTTCCTTGAAGACTATTTCTGCCTGTGTTTCCAGGAAACAGGCCTGAGCCCCATGGGGCCTCCTAACACCTCAACACTGAAACTCAAGACTAAGAAGTGAAGCCGTCCTCCAGTGCCTCACTTCTGCTCATTGGGATCATGATTAACTTTGTGGCAGCAGAGTTAGGATAAATGACTTTCTTTCCTTACAGTAATTCAGATCTCCTAGGTGAAGCAGCTCTGCAGATAAGGAATAAGAGTTGGGCAGCTCCCTGTGCTGCAGGGGAACTGGTGGCCTGGATGGTTGAGCATATCCCCGATGACAGCCCTCTGGGGTAAGCAGATGGGGATAGAGTTATCTATAGGCTAAGCCTCTCTCCCAGGCCTAGAATCCTCATCTTAAAGAGTCTGGAGCTAAATAGCCTAGAAGATCCCTACCTTTTATCTTCTTGAAACTCAGTATCATTTCCCTTTTGGTTTCTTTTTATTGAGGCAGAGTCCATAGAAACCAGTGCTAAAGAAGTGTAGCCAGGTAGCCCTGCAAGGGAAGCTCTCACCTCTTTGAATGACCACGAAGGGCTCTTCCTCAGGGCCAGTTGTGATGGCTCCTATAATGATGACAGATTATCATAGTGATGACAAATGCCAGGCATCATCTCTGTGCACTTTGCTTAGAAGGCCTTGTTGACTGCAGGCAGTAAGCATATGTGTGTCCAACATGTCTGCTGAATCAGCTGCAATGACTAATGTGGGTCAGGACACACAATAGGCACGCAGGAAATGCTCACTGAATGAATAAGCAGAGAGACTTTTATAGCTGTCATGGGCTTGGAGATGGATGCATTTATTGAGCTCTTCCTGGGTGCATGGAACCAATATTACGGCACACAAAATTAAAAATGACACCTCACCTGACACAGGGAATTTTCCAGTCTGGGGCAAAGAACTGTAGTACAAAGTAAAAAAGCGGTAATGTCTACAAAAGCAGTGATTCACAAAACCCAGGAGGAAGAAAACCCTTAATTCGAGCTTCTTCTTAAAACGGTAGCCCTCTAAAGTTAATGCTTGTCTATTTTCTAATCACGTGTTCTAAAACCCTTCCTATATTGGGGGCATTTTCTGCATTACAAGTCTCCCCTCCCCTAGGGGAAAGTCAGGCACTCAATTTTCCAGCCTTCCTTGCACCTGGGGTGTGTCTACTCACAGATCCAAGTTCTGCCAATCAGTTATGCTGATGGGAACCTCTGATTAGGAAAACAGTAGAGTGAGGAAGCAGGGGCTGTAACCCATTTTCTGGTGTGGAAGACTATGGGACATTTGGCTGTTGGAAGCAGCAGAGGCAAGTTTTAGTCTTCCAGGGCCCAGTGTCAGGGGTGTGAACTTTGTGCTATGTCACTCCCTTCGGTGGGATCTCCAAGGGAGACCTCAGTGTGGTTCAAATGTTGTCCCTGGTCATGTCACCTCCAAGGCTGGCTTTCTGGCCCTCCTAGAGATTTTCTGAGCTACCCAATATGCTTTAATAATTATTTTTCTGCGTAAGGTAGCTGCAGGAGGTTCTGTTATGTGCAACTGAGAACCTGAGTGAAAAAAACTCTCCATTGTTGGCTGATAAGGGCCAGTGCTTCCTTTTTAAGTGAATGTGAAGAGAACTCATTTGTTTGTTCTGTGACTCAAGGTACAACTTCCTAAGAGCTGCTGAGTCAGAATGAGCGAGTAGGTCCCAAACTTACCCTTGAAGGAGTGAGCATACTTCTCACTTCTGAAAGCTTCCTTGCGGTTTCTGCACTCTAAGTATATGGACATGAATGCTCTTCTGCCTGCATCCCCCATTTTCGTTAGTATACCTGGATGCACAGCCTGAAGTGTGCAGTCATCCCAAACCCTTCTTCTCCCTCACCTCCCAGTGACAAACTTTCAGAATTTGACCTTGTTATTATTGCTTAAATTATTGCCCTCCTTCCCATCTCCACTGCTGTTTCCTTAGCTTAGACCTCCATCTATTGTATTTGTCTCCCAGTTCAGTCCCTGTCTCCATCCTCTTCACATTTCAGGCCATCTTCCGTGCCACTGAATTTAATCAGGTCATCCTTCCTTCCGAGATAAAATCCTTCACTGGCTCCCTATTTCTTGTAGAATAATGTCCAAGCTCCTCTGTGACCTTGCCCCAGAAAATCATTTTAAATTCACTTCCTGCCATGCCCTCATCACCTCCTGCGTCTAGCCACCCACCAGTCTCCAAGCACCAGGTTCTCATATCTGCATCTCAGTGTGCACTACTCTCTTTTCTTGAAATGTCCTTTGTCACATTATGCATTTGGCATACTCCTACTCATCCTTCAAGATTTAGTGAGAATGCTACCAACTCTGGGAAATGATTTCTGCCATTTCCATGTGTAGCACTTTTTTTTTCTGTGCTCCCAGCCATTTTTCCATGCCTTTTTCCGTCCTTCTAATATAGCACTTACCGCATTATTGTGTTTATTGACTCCTACGTGTGTGTATCTTACCACTAGATGGTGAGGTTGTGAGGAGTAGAGGCAGAGCCTTCTTCATCTCTGCTGTCTTCAGGGCCAAGGACAGTGCCTGGTACTTAGTAGATACTCAGATGATGCTTGTGAAATTAGCAAATTAATTAATAATAAAAGCACTTCCAGGAATGAATCTTGAAAATTAGTCAAAAACATTGGCAACATGCATTCCCAAGTAGAGGCTGTTATTAAAATAGTGAGATTCTAGTCACTCCGGCCACAGCTGTCCCCTCTCCAGTGAACCATGTGCATCTCCCAAGGGAAATCTTTCTGCACAGACAGCCTAAAGGCAGACCCAGAAAAGGAAATGAAGCACCTGCTAATTTACAAACACCTAGGTATTTAGAATAGTAATGAACACAAAGCTCACTAATAGGGAGTAATTAATAGCTAAATGTTGGCATTTAACAAAATGTTTTTCCCTTTTTCTACCCAAGCAATGATTTTAAGTTGAGGATGCTCAAAATGGCTTGAAATGGAAGGAAATCATTCCAGACACCACGTGTATTTAAAAGGCAGTGCTGCTGGTGGGCGTCCTTCATTGCCATCATTAACCACAGTGGGAACAGCCAGCGTTTACTGAGCCCCCGCCAGCCAAGGCAGAGGTGCAGACTTCAAGGCAGGCCTGCTTTCACAAAAATCTCTCGTAAGAAAACAAATTACAGTTGCAAAGCAAGTGAATTTAGACGGATGTGGGTGATCATTCACAATCCAAAGAGACCCTGTGCTGTACTAAAGGACCTCCCACAGGGCTCCTTTAAATAGGAAACTGGTAGAGAGCACTTAAACTATCTTTGAGTTTATAAGGAATCGATTAAGGACCGATTCTTTCAGAAACCAATCTATTGCACAATGAGGGTGTAGCTACCTTTAGAATTGTGGCTCCAACCTTTGCCTTGCCATCAACCTTTGTCAGCAACCATTATGCAGCAACAGCGTGTAAAGGAAAATACATACACAGGGTCAAGAGACCTGGATTTGAATCTGGCTTCTGACCATGCTGGGTCGGCCTCAGTGTTCTCACCTGGAACTAGGGCCAACAGTCTTGGGGGCAAGGATTAAAAAAGAATATGAGTTTGAAATAGCCCATGACATGGGTGGTTGTTCACGCCTGTATTAGTTTGCTAGGGCTACCGTAACAAAGTACCACAAACTGAATGGCTTAAACAACAGAAATTAATTGTCTCAACGTTCTGAAGGCTAGAAGTCCAAGATCAAGGTGTTGGTGAGGTTGGTTCCTTCTGAAGTCTGCTCCATGCCTCTCTCCTAGCTTCTGGTGGTTTGCTGGCAATCTTTGGTGTTCCTTGTCTTCTGCTGCATCACCCCAATCTCTGCCTTTATCATCATATTGCATGTTCTCTGTGTGCGTGTCCACTATGACCCCATCTTAACTAATTACATCTGCAATGACCCTATTTCCAAATAAGTTCACATTCTGAGATACTGGGAGTTAAAACTTTAACACAGGAATTTTGAGAGAACACAATTTAATTCATAACAACTCATTATTGCTCTGGCCTTAAGTCACTGAAATGACAGACATGCCATGTTCTTTACTGGTAGATATTTTGCTTTTCTTGGCTAAGATGTTGCCAAGTGAAAGGCATTTTTATAGAAACAACAGCAAGCCACAAAGAGAAGATTTCGAACAAAGAAATCAAGACAAAAGGGAAACTTTAAAAGAGAGCATATTAGGCAACAGCTCCAATAGCAGTTTTCTTCTTCCTGACAGCCTTTTATCTCTTCCCTCATGGGGAAAGGGGTGTACTCACCAGGGATTTGGTCACATTCTCCTTGCTACATGAGTATGAAGGTCTGGCACTCTATTCTTTTTTTTTATGATTTTTAAGATCCTTTATTTTATTAATTATGTGAATCATTATTTATATATTTATTTATTTATGGCTGCGTTGGGTCTTCATTGCTGTGCACAGGCTTTCTCTAGTTGTGGCGAGTGGGGGCTACTCTTCGTTGCAGTGCGTGGGATTCTCATTGCGGTGGCTTCTCTTGTTGCAGAGCATGTGCTCTAGGTGCACAGGCTCAGTAGTTGTGGTTCGTGGTCTCAGTAGTTGTGGCTCATGGGCTGCAGAGCACAGACTCAGTAATTGTGGTGCATAGGCTTAGTTGCTTCACAGCATGTGGGATCTTCCCGGACCAGGGCTGGAAACCCATGTCCCCTACATTGGCAGGCGGATTCTTAACCACTGAGCCACCAGGGAAGCCCTGGCACTCTATTCTTATCATGACTCACTTTTTGCAGGAAGAAGATTTCTCATACCCAGCAGAACCATCCTTCTGTCAGATGGAGAAAGCTCTCTGCCTCCACGGTTCTGCCAAACCAGCCACAGGAGCAATGAATTGGTCATTTCCTCCCAAGTGTGGCTTCCAATAAACTAAAAAAAAAAAAAAAAAAAAAAAAGTCAACTGATGTTATAAGCCCACAGATTATATTACCATTGGATTGCTGGAGGTTTAGAGGTCAGAGACTGGAAGAAATAATTTGGGGAGCTTTAAAGTCTAGAACACACTTGTGTTATGCTCTGGTCTCCACACAGTGACCCTTGGATATTGGGGTAGATTGGTTGTAATAATGACCTAATTTCTTCCTACCACCTGTATCCAGGCATTTGCTAATGCCCTCCCACACTGACTTTTGGCATGGGCATGTGTCTTGATATGGCCAAAGGGAGCAGCTTGAAAAGTGCTTGTACATGGGGGCTGGTCCTCTTGCTGCTCTTGCAGCTTCTGCTGCTGCCACCAAACAGTCAAGCTCAAGCTAGCCTCCTGGAGGAAGAGACACCACATGAGCAGAGATAAGCCATCCCAGCTGACCCATCATAGACTAACCAGTTGCCAGCCAACTCCACAGCTGATCACAGATGTATAAGTTCCCAGCTGATATTAGCAGAGTCTGGCCCCAGGCTGGAAGAACCACTCAGGCACAGGTGGCCCAAACTGCAACCTCTCAAAATTGTGAGCTGAAGTAATGTTTTCCTTTCCCTTTTTCTTTTTGTTGTTGTTGTAAGCCATTTGGTTTTGAAGTGTTTTGTTATGTAGCAAAATTTAACTGACACAGATATTTTCTTAAGGGTTCTTCTAGAGTCTAGTGTCACTGGTGAGATCATGTGTGTTGGGATTTTAGGGACAGTTTTCTATCTAGCCTGGTGTAATTTGGGTGAACTTGGCTAGGAGGTGGGATATATTACCAATCATGCTCTGTGCCCTTTGAGAGCACAGGCTTTGGAGTCAAACTGACCTTGATTCAAATCATGGCACTGTGTCAGTGTGGAGCGACAGCTGTAATAACATCAAAATCTCAGTGGCTTCACACCATAAAGGTGTATTTCTCTCCTATATTACAGCCCATCTATATATTAATATATTTGGTGTCCTATACAGCTGTGATAATCTGCAGTGCTGGCTGGGGGCTGGCTAGTCTAAGAGGGCTCAGCTGAGATGGCGTACATCTGCTCCATATGGTATCTCGTCCTCCAACTAGATAGCTTGTGCTTGATTACACTCGTGTATATCCATGTAGAGAGATTCAGGGACCCAGGCTCCTTCCATCTAGTGTGTTCTCTGAGTCCTCCACTGGATCCTCTGCATCCAGCCAGGAGACAAGAAAAGAAAAATAACATGGAGAAGCTGGTGGGACTTTGTTTAAAGGCCAGGGCTGGAAATGCCACAAGTCACTTCCTCCCTCATTCTATAGGCTAGAATTAGTCACATGACCCCACCTAGCTATAAAGGGACTGGAAACATGAACCAGCAGTGTGCCAAGGAAAGAGAGAAGATTGGTGAGATCTGGAAGTCTGTCTCATTCAGCAATTCATTAACTAGGTACTTGGGCAAGTTATTTGACTTCTCTGATAGTCAAACAGTCCCGTGATTATGCAATTTTTGCAGAAGTGGCTTCACTCCAAACTGTGTCTTTTCATTCTGGTCTGTGCCCATTCACTCTGGGGACTGAGGCCGTTTAGTGCCACATCGCTATGCTATTGTTTTTCAGAATCAGGCCCTATCTGGCATACCAAGGACAGGGGAACAGGAGTGGTCTACCCTGGGTGCAGGTAATGAGTGGGTGTGTTTTCTGTAAAGAAAATTTTTAATTATAAAACTAACTGAAAGTTGGTCTGTTTTTTATTATTGTCATGTGCCAGCAAGTAATAATAAAATACTTGTTCCTAAAAGAAAAATTGTTATCTAAGAGCTAAATAATTATTGCATTACTGTTGAGATTTTAGTGATATTATGTAGCTAGAATTGGCCTCTAACATACAAGGGCCCAGCTAAACACTTGAAGAGTACGTTAGAGAGGTATTTGGATTTCAGATTCATTTGAGCATATTTTCAAATGATCACTCTAGTTACTCTGTTTCACTGTTCTAAACACAAATAAACTACAAGTGGTCACGTAGAATGGCAGAACTAAAGGAACACAAGTTCTTTTTCATCACCTTCACAAGCATTCTTTATTTTTACTTTATGGCTTAAATGCAGGAATATGTAGTACCATGGGTGTTAGAGACACAAGCTGCTCCCAAAGGGAGCTTGAACTATGCTAAACCATTGTGAGTTTATTGGGAATTCATGAAGTTCACTTCCGTGTAGAATATAGTATCTACTTAAAGGATGAGTGACTTAGTCAGCTTGGGCTGCTATAAAAAATACCACAGACTGAGTGACTTAAACAACAGACATTTATTTCTCACAGTTCTGGAGTCTGGGAAGTCCAAGGTGAAGGTGCTGGCCACTTTGGTTCTTGGTAAGGGCTCTCTTCCTGGCTTGTAGATGGCTGCCTTGTTGCCATCTGCCATCTGTGTGTATCCTCACATGGTAGAGAGAGGAACCTCTGATGTCTCTTCCTCTTCTTATAAGGGCATTAGTCCCATCATAGTGGATTCACCTTCATGACATCATCTAAACTTAATCACCTCCCCAAAGCCCCACCTCCTAATGCCGTCACATTGGAGTTAGGACTTCAACAAATAAATTCGAGGTGAGACACAAACATTCAGTCCATAAAAATAAGTAATGAAATCGTACCATTCTGAAGATAATTTAGCGGGAAGAAGTCAGAAAATGATATGCTTTGGGTTCACAGTTACTAGCTTAGTCACTGGCCACTCCACAGAGGGTTGGTCTTTGGTATCCTCTCCCTGCTAGCACTCCACCCTCCACTGTGTTTCCTGGGTCCTCCCAGATGTATTAGATCTTCATAGGAAGCGGGGTGACTGGACTGGCCTGCAGAATTCCAGGTCTCAGATCTAGACATTGACTGTGGTCTGGACCACACCGTTCACTGGCTGGTGGGGCAAAGCCATGTTGAATTCAGGGGAGTCAAGCATGGAAGCAGATCATCGGCTCCTGAATCCTTATCCTTCTCTCTCTCACCCATAGTCTACTGCTCTAGTCTTTTTGTTTGTTTTGTTTTTAAATTAACCACTGGCTGCCTATCAAATAGGCAATTGTCTCCTTATCCAAATGATTAAATCCAAATCTGCATGGATCTGTTCTTCCCATACATGTCTCCCTTTCCAAGTGTCCCACACTCTTCCTTTTTTTGTTGTTCTTGATGATGATGATGGCACTGTTATTCTCCCAGTCTCAGTTATCTTTGACATGTTCTCTTTTATTTTTTATAGTTCACCAAGATCTGTAGTAAAGTTCTCTCCTTTTCCATTTACCCTGGTTTCAACCCACGTCAACATGCATCTAAGATCATGCCTCACTAACCCTGCCTTCTGCTGCCAAATGAACCTTCCCATATACCACTTTCATTGTGTCACTGCTCCCCCAAGAGTCTGCAATGGTTTCCTGTTGCTAATGTATCAAAACTACCTCCCCTGAGGCCTGACAAGGCTGGAGCCAACAATAAAGAGATTAAAATTTTTTCAGCTAAACATTCCAACCTTCAGTGAAAGATGCTTTTCCCTAAATCTAAATCCAAGCCTGATTCTTCAGGAGATAACATGTGAGTGGAGCAAAGGAGACACCATTTTTCCTCCATACATGAGAAGGATGTGCTGACTGATGCAGGGATTCAGTAAATATTTCTTGAATAGAGAAGAGAACTTTATGGATAGTGTGTAAAACTATAACTCTCTCAAATAGGATACTTTGTCCATAGTCATTCATTGGTATTGTTTTATTTATCTGTAGCTGCATTAATAAGCTATCATAAACTTGGTGGCTTAAAACAACCATTTTATTATTTTTCATATTTTGGTAGGTTGACTGGGCTCAGCAGGGCAGTTCTTCTCCTGGTATCTCTTGGGTTCTCTTTTGCAGTTGTAGTTAAATGGAGGCTTGGCTGGGATGCTAGGACAGCTGGGCCTCTTTTCCTCTTTAAGTGGTCTCCTCTCCCCCTCCATTTGGCCTCTCAATGTGGTCTTTCCAGAAGGAGAGCCAGATTTCTTATGTGGAGGCTCAAGGTTTCCAGAAATAAAAATATGGAAGCTGCCAGGCCTATAAATCTTAGGCCATAGCTGGCATAGTGTCAGTTCTGCCATATTCTGTTATTTAAATCAAGTCTCAGGGAATCCCAGCTTCAGTGGGAGAGGGGTCTACACATGGTGTGAAGACAGGAGGTGTGGTTCATTGAGAACCATATTTGGAGGCTAGCTACCATCCTCTGGCTCTGAACGATTCATGGACTTGCTACACGAAAAATACACTCACCCCTGCAAATCTCATCCCAATATAGCATCAGTTTAAAGTCCAGGATATTATCCACTAAATCAGGCTAGACTCCTTGAGGGCAGCCCCTCATGTGCACTTCCTCTGGTGCAGAGACCAGTGAAGACACCCCCCACCCCCATCACCCAATATGTGATGGTGAAAGAGACAGAAAAACCTCAGTGGACTCCCCTGTTCAAAAAGAGGGAAAAGGGGAGACGTGAGCAATTGCTGATTTATAGCGATTCTGAAATCCAGCCTGGCACACATCCCAATTTCTCTGACTCGAGGCAGAGGATAGTCCTTGATTAAGGCACAGTATTGCTTTTTAGGAACGGTTTTCCTCAGCTCTTGGTTTCATCCTCTGGGCTCTGGCTCTGAGTCATTCTTCCTTTTTCATGAAAATGGCCCATGTTTGTAGCTGTATAACTCTAAGACTCTTCCCTACCTCTTTGGAAGTTAAGGCCCCAGAGTGAGGGCAAACTGGGGTGGCTAATCTACGAAAAATGCCCCAGTGAATCACACCTCCCGTTCGTATCCTTCTGTGGTTCCCTTACTCACTGAATCTGGGCTGGCCCTGTGACCTGCTTTAACAAATGGGCAATGGCAGAAAGGACACTGTACCAGCTCTGGGCTAAAGTCTTAAGAAGCCCTGGCAGTGTCTGATTTTGTACTTTGGGGATCCCCAAGCCACCACCATGTAAGAAGTCTGACTCCCCTGCTGCAAAGACCACATGTAGAGTCCACATAGAGCAGAAGAGACTTGAGACTCTACAGAGAGGTAGAGAGGCCACATCATCCCAGCATCCCAGTTGAGCCTCCAGGTAAACCCGTGCCAAGCTGTCATCTGACTGCAAGCGAACCAGAGACTCCAAGTGAAACCACCAGAAGAACTTCCCACTAAGCCTAGTCAAATTTTGGAACTGTGAATGATAAAGTCACTGTCATTTTAAGCCATTAAATTGGGGTGGTTTGTTATGCAGCAGTAGATAACCAAAACACACGTATCCATTCACTGAAAATTATTTAACTGTCCATCTGTGCCTGATACTGCATTAGGTGAAGTGGATGCAAGACTAAATAAATTGTTTCTGAACTCCACCTCATTTATATGTTTGTTAGTGAAAAAAAAAAGTTTGAGAGGAAATATTTCAATTTTTTATTTTAAAGGTGAAAGATTTCTATTTAAAATATACTTGCAGTGAATCCTTTTGTAATAAAGAATAATCACTCTGAGATTTTTGAAATTTTTAATTTTTTCATCATTAAAGGTGAACAATACCAGAGATCTTAATAATAGAATTTGATTCAGCAAATATTTTCTGAGCCCTTACTACATGCTTCCTCTGTATATTTTATAAATGCACATTGATTCAGGTGCTGTTTTCCACCTGACATCTACTAGCTTGCATGGGGCTTATTGCCCAAAGTTACTTGGGAGGATCCTGTTTTTGTGTTTTAGCATATATTCTTGTTATTATTATGCATCCCCTGGCTGTTTTCTTATTGCTTCAGCAAGAATTACATTCAGTTGTTCAGTTTCTAAATGACCTAATTAGCAGCATTTTTTCCATTTTTTCTTTAGAATTCTCTGTCTACAGTTGGACTCCCTCCCTATTACTCCTTTCCTCCCTGAGTTTTACTCAACATTCTGCTAATGAGTTCACGTTCCACTCTTGTCACTCCATGGATTGCTGCCCAGGCATTTGGAGGCTTCCTTGCCTTAATTATTGGGGGAAAACAATCTCTTCTTGTTCCTTCCTTGCTACACTCTGCTGGCTCTGAGTTTCTAGCTCTTACCTCTCATGTGTCTTTGTTTTTCACAGAAGTAGAGACCATAAAGCAGAGAGAAGCCCCAGAGATCATATAATTTTATGGATGTTCAGACTTTGGCCAGAGAGCCAAGTGACTTATTCAAAAAACTACAGCCAGTTAGTGGCAGAGCCAGGGCCAGAACCCATATCTCCAAACCAAGAAGTTCTGGCTTCACTAAAGTAAGGAATGCACTATCAGACCACATCGAACTAATCGGACCAATCACACAGACTAACTGATGTTTGATCAGCCAGTTCTATTTACAGTTAATTAATGGGTTTTAGTTACATCTCGATTCTCAATCTTGGGCTACAACTGAGGGAAAATAAGAGAAAAAAAGAGAAGTAGAGTGGGTTCATAAGCTGTAAGGTGTACAGCAGCAGTTCATAATATTTATTACTGTTTGGGATTTTGATGAACGCTCTTGAGCCTCTCATTAATTTATTCAATACATATTTATCGAGTATCTACTATACACATAACTGTATGCATGTGTGTGCACATACACACGTACATAATTCCCTTAGATCCTCTTTTAAGGGACACCATGTAAAGTAGTGTCAATATCCTCATAAATATCTTTACAATACATAAAAGTTTCATGCCCATAGCAATGTACCACAGCTTTGTTGCCTTTTGGGAAAATGGACACTGTGATTCCTTATAGATAGCTTATCTTCGTGATTATTCCCATGTCCCCAATTCTTAGACTCATCCTTATGTTTCTTTTTTAAATTAATTAATTAATTAATTTTTGGCTACTTTGGGTCTTCGTTCCTGTGAGCGGGCTTCCTCTAGTTGCGGCGAGCAGGGGCTACTCTTCGTTGCAGGGGCTACTCTTCGTTGCGGTGCACGGGCTTCTCATTTTGGTGGCTTCTCTTGTTGCGGAGCACAGGCTCTAGGCACACGGGCTTCAGTAGGTGTGGCTCACAGGCTCTAGAGTGCAGGCTCAGTAGTTGTGGCTTATGGGCTTAGCTGCTCTGCAGCTTGTGGGATCTTCCCAGACCAGGGATCGAACCCGTGTCCCCTGCATTGGCAGGCGGATTCTTTACCACTGCACCACCAGGGAAGTCCTGATCCTTATATTTCATATTAGGGGACCTCAAACTCAAAAGCCTTCAAGGGTCATGCAGTTAAGGCAAATGAGTGAAGCAGGCTTGGTGTTACACAGGTGGAGTGCTGGGGTGTGTGGCAGCGTTCAGACTACAAATCCCATTTAAATTGGGCAGCTGCCACTCCATGTCAGTTGACTTTTGTCATGTGGGAATTCAAGGGCCAATATTTCTAGAACTTCTGTATTTTAACGCGAGGCTGGAAATCTTTATTTTATGTGAAGCCTCCTGAGTTTTAAAATGTTGGTGATCAGTTAAAACCATTTAAAACCTCTGTGTTGGCCAAATGAAACGTGTATATCAGATTCAAATCCTGGGCATGTAGTTTGCCCTACCACCCTGGTGTGTGCCTTCTCCACTGGCAGAGACAAATGGCAAGATTAAAGCCTCCCAGCCACGGGACTCTCTCATTTCCTAAGAATTCTGGAAGTAAGGGCTCAGGGGCAACGGTTCTTTCTCACTGACCTCTGAGTGGTCAAACAACCCACCCACTAATTTGCCTGGTCAGTTTCTACTTAATGTCACTGAGAAAATCAAAATCCCTTTCTAGAGAAAATGAATGGCATGAATGAATGAAGTTGTTGCTTTTGCAGAGATCCAAATAAGGGAATATCTTGCTTTTATTAGTTCAAAATATATTAATTTTTCTAGAAATTAAAATGTAGTATTGGCATGCATGCCACCTAGTGAGTGTGTCTGATGCATGTTCCTACATGGCTCATGCTAACGCAAATCTATACATGGCATCTTGAATCCTATTTCTCCAAACCCAATAATAAGTGTCTAGTATTAGCTCCAACTGCTCAGGTCAAGGTCCTCACTAATCTCCTAAACTTCAAATCTATTTGCCTGTTCTCGTTACTTGTCTTATTTCATTTGCGCATTCGTCAAATATTTATAGACTGCCTTCTAGAGGTCAGATATGTTTTAAACACTAAAGATATGACAGTTAATCACATAGACATGGTCTGTTCACCCACAGAGCTTACCTTCTGTGAAGGCTAGGGAGACAACAGTCATGTAAACAAATGAATAAATAACATAGTTTCAAATAGTGATAATTGTTATGAAGAAAGTAAAATGGGGAAATGGGATAAGAGTGATTGAGGAAAGGCTTTACTGAAGAGTCATTTGGATTGAGACCTGAATGGTGAGAAGCTGACAGCAATGCAAATATATGGGGGCAGAGGTTGCACTCAAGGGAAACGTCTGGTGCAAAAGCCCGTCGTAGGAATGGACTTGAAGCATTCAAAGATCAGAAAGACACCCTGTGGCTGGAACATCTAACCTGACTTCTTTCCAGCATTTGCACTGTTTACAATCCTGGTGTTGACAGCACTTGCCTAGTTCTATCTATCCGCTACATTTGCTGGTTCTCTCCAAGGTCCTGAAGAATGATTGTGCCCTTCTTTTGAGAGTTTATCCACTTTCAGAGTCTCATCTATCACCTCAATGTTGTCCTCACCTGAGGACACATACTAACTTATGAATTCAGGTAAATTTTATATGCACGGAATTGGCAAGAAGACTTACTACATTTACAGCTTTCATCACTCTGGAAGCCAGAAACATTTGAAGTCGTCCAGAAAGATAATGTCCTGAATTAAAGCAGTGTCATAGGTAGAACCATTGGTACCTGATAGCCTACTAGACGTGTGTATCTAGAGGTAGATGTATGTTATGGGAGTGTGGGGCATACTGAGGGAGGATGACTCCAAGGTGTGAATCAGTGGGTGGACGATGGTGCCACTCACTGAGGTTCAGGAAACAGGAGAAGCAGGTTTTATTTGGGTGCAGATCAGGGTGGGTAGGTGGATACAGGTAATGGAAGGTAAAGCAGAGTAGGAGAGTTAAGAAGGAATCCCCGAATCTGAAGTTAGGACTCCAGCAGGAGGTCTCTTTCTGCCTTCTTAGACTGGAGCTTGAAATAAATGTTGCCAAGCAAATATGATTACAATGGGAATACAGTTCTTCTTCTTCTTCTTTTTTTAAAAAATATTTATTTATTTGGCTGTGCCGGATCTTAGTTGTAGCATGAGGAATTTTGTTGCCACGTGTGGGATCTTCGTTGTGGTATGCAGCCTCTTTCAGTTTCAGCATGTGGGCTGTTAGTTGAGGCATATGGAATCTAGTTCCCTGACCAGGGATTGAACCCAGAGGAATGCGGAGTCTTAACCACTGGATCACCAGGGAAGTGCTGCGAATACAGTTCTATAGTACTATTGAATGCTATTATTTTTCTGTATTCAGATAAAATAATTTTACGGGTTGATCTAGAAATTCACCCACTAATAATGGAATTGCTTCCATTAAATCAGAATGCTACAAGCCACGTAAGTTAAAAGTTGAGGCAATTCCCTGGGAAATTCAGGCTAGAGTTGTTTGATGTAATTTCAATGTCCCTCTGTTCAACTAAGTATATTTTATTAATATAATCATAAACATAATCATTGGTTTTAGAGAACTGGAGCACAGTGGCAGACATGGCCATCATTGTATCCTGGCTACCGTTCACTAATCATTAAACAAAACTTACTGAGCACTTACAATGTGCCAGACATTATGCTGGGTGCTGGGGATGCAAAGATGAATAAGACATAGCCCTTGCACCCAAATTATCAACAAACCATACCTAGGCTGACCTTTCTTCTTCAAACTAGTGACTCCTTTTCGTAACTGATGGATCCTGTCTTTTAAAATGGTCTGTTATGTATCAAGGTCATGTGGGGTCAACTTGTGTTTACTCTTTTATTCCTAAAGCTAAGTGCAAATTCCCATCTCACCGCAGAGCCCTATGATGCCGAGAGACTCACTGTAGGTCACTTGGAAGAGGGAAGAAGTCTAGTAATGGTCAAGATCTGTAGCATTTATTATTTTAAGAGTTTGCTCCACTTGGAAATAGTTTCTTTGGTTATTACTTATGAATCCTCTCACCTGGTCCTCTGATTAAGCAGCTCAGAGGGTCTACATTCTGGCATTTTGATGGAATGGGTTTATTTTCTTCACCCTGGACACCAGGTGCTACTGGCTAAAAAGAGCAGAGGACTGAATTCAGAGGACTGAATCTCTTCCCTTAAGGGTCCTGGCCAATGAGCTACCCAGGCTCTGTTACTTCCCTCCTTAATGTGTGTGTGTATGTGTGTGTGTGAGTGTGGGTGTGTGTGTATGAGAGAGAGAGAGGGAGAGAGAATGTGCTTTAATGTCCCTATTCTCAAATGGAGATGTTGTTCTCTGCCTTAGTTGTCTGACAGCATGGGTCTGAAAGTAAAATAAGATACAACAGGACAAAAATATGACTATGCCTAGGAAAAATGGTTGCGAAGTTTAAAAATATTACTAACTAATCTGTGGCATTAAATCCGTATTACTCTACATTCTTGTGAGAGATGGGATAATCTCGTGGTTAGCACCAGTTCTTTAATTTGGCTTTTGCTGGTGTGATCTTGGGTAAGTTACTTAATCTCTCTGAGCCATAATTTCTTTTCTTTTTATTTCTTTTTTTTAATTTTTATTTTTTAACATCTTTATTAGAATATAATTGCTTTACAATGGTGTGTTAGTTTCTGCTTTAAAACAAAGTGAATCAGTTATACATATACATATGTCCCCATATCTCTTCCCTCTTGCGTCTCCCTCCCTCCCACACTCCCTATCCCACCCCTCTAGGTGGTCACAAAGCACCGAGCTGATCTCCCTGTGCTATGTGGCTGCTTCCCACTAGCTATCTATTTTACATTTGGTAGTGTATATATGTCCATGCCACTCTCTCACTTTGTCACAGCTTACCCTTCCCCCTCCCCGTATCCTCAAGTCCATTCCCTAGTAGGTCTGCGTCTTTATTCCTGGCTTGCCCCTAGGTTCTTCATGACCACTTTTTTTTTTCTTTTTAGATTCCATATATATGTGTTAGCATAAGGTATTTGTTTTTCTCTTTCTGACTTACTTCACTCTGTATGACAGACTGTAGGTCCATCCACCTCACTACAAATAAGTCAATTTTGTTTCTTTTATGGCTGAGTAATATTCCATTGTATATATGTGCCACATCTTCTTTATCCATTCATCTGTTGATGGACACTTAGGTTGCTTCCATGTCCTGGCTATTGTAAACAGAGCTGCAGTGAACATTTTGGTACATGACCCTTTTTGAATTATGGTTTTCTCAGGGTATATGCCCAGTAGTGGGATTCCTGGGTTGTATGGTAGTTCTATTTTTAGGTTTTTAAGGAACCTCCATACTGTTCTCCATAGTGACTGTATCCATTTACATTCCCACCAACAGTGCAAGAGGGTTCCCTTTTCTCCACACCCTCTCCAGCATTTATTGTTTCTAGATTTTTTGATGATGGCCATTCTGACTGATGTGAGATGATATCTCATTGTAGTTTTGATCTGCATTTCTCTAATGATTAATGATATTGAGCATTCTTTCATGTGTTCATTGGCAGTCTGTATATCTTCTTTGGAGAAATGTCTATTTAGGTCTTCTGCCCATTTTTGGATTGGGTTGTTTGTTTTTTTGATATTGAGCTGCATGAGCTGCTTGTAAATTTTGGAGATTAATCCTTTGTCAGTTGTTTCATTTGCAAATATTTTCTCCCGTTTTGAGGGTTGTCTTTTTGTCTTGTTTATGGTTTCCTTCGCTGTGCAAAAACTTTGAAGTTTCATTAGGTCTCATTTGTTTATTTTTGTTTTTATTTTCTTTTCTCTAGGAGGTGGGTCAAAAAGGATCTTGCTGTGATTTATGTTATAGAGTGTTCTGCCTATGTTTTCCTCTAAGAGTTTGATAGTGTCTGGCTTTACATTTAGGTCTTTAATCCATTTTGAGTTTACCATAATTTCTTTATCTGGGAAAAGATAGTAACTTTATCTGCTTCGTGTATTGCTGTGAGGGTTGAATAACTTCCTATAGGTAAAGTGCTTACTCTGGTGTCTGGCAAATGGAAAATGTTAACTTAATCAAGTATTTGCTTTCCTTATCCCTGCCTCACCCAAGAGGACCTTACAGCTCTTTCCAAGTGTATTTGTACAGAAATGACCACCTACATCCTCCCCTAACCCACTGAAAAGCAAAAACAGTTGCAAAATGGAGAGACCTCATGTGTCCAAGACAAAGCTGTCGAAGGACCAAGATTTTCATTCTGATGCTTTGACCAGTTGGCTGGATGACCTTGGACATATCTTTGTTTACAGTTATATTAGCATTTCTGCAACATGTGGATAAAGAAGCTGAGGACCTGACTCTCTCCCCACAAGGTAATAGAAATACTCATGTCTCCCAACTCTAAAATCAACCAACCAATCAATATCCAACCAAACATTTCAAGAAAAAATTTTCTCTTTTTGGTGATAGTCAAGCTTCTTAAAAGGTTGTCTGCATTAATTTTCTCCACTTTTCACCTGCATTGGCTTCTTAACAAGGCATGGCAATCTATCCTTGGCCTCTATCACTCTATTACACCAGCTCTGGTTAAAATTACCTTTTTTATTAACAAAAACCAATGGCTATCTTTAAAACTTCATCTTCCTTAACTTTTGGCCACAAAAAGAAGAAGGCAAATGACCTTCATGTGTGGGAAATACATTTTTGAGTCCAGGCATACCAAGTCTCAATGCTGAAAAAAAAATTGCCATTTAAAGGGATTTTGTTCTGCTGAAAACATCCCGTATTCAGAATCAAAATGTGAATTATTCAAGTAATCAAGGAAACTAGGTCTACTAAAATACCTTACTGTGACATCAGACACCCAAATTGAAATCTGATGACAGGAAAATGATTAGAGCACAAAGCAATCTGTTGCTTTGTTCTGATATGAAATGATGATGGTAAAGTAGGCACCTGCTGCTATTTGTACCCGATGGGTCCTAATACATTTCAGACCATTGTCTAGTCATCCTCCCCCTGTCCAATCACAAAGTGTTTGTCTGGTGTCACATACCATTAAGACCTTCTTTGTTAAGGAGCCTCTATCCAAACAAAATGTTAAAGGCAATCATTTGCATTACAACAGACATTTTCAAGGTTTAATTTCAGGCACACAGGCAGGTGGGTGCAGGCAATATTTTTGGTCAGAGGAACATTTTCCAAGCCCCCTGCAGCCTCCTTTTTCAACCTCCCCCTAGAGTTGACTGCATTTTAATGGGACATTTGGTGAAGCTGCTACCCTGAGCTGAGTCAGATCATTTCAGAGAAAGTTTATCATTCTCAGAGGCTGTCAAGATGATTAAATAGGGCTGTTGTGCAATAGGTCCCAAACCACAGCAGCAATGGAGTGGAGTAAAGACTGGACTGGGAATCAGGGGAACTGGTCTAGTTCTTTGATTCTTTGACTGCAGGTTCCTACAGAGTTCCTCGACTCTGGGCAAGTCCCTTCCACTCTCTTAGCAAGTCCCTCACTCCCTTCCACTCCCTATGCCAGCCCCTCCTTTGTCACCTGCAAAAGGAGGGGCTGACCTAGATAATTTCTAAGATCATGTCCAGTTCACTGATTCTAAAGTCAGTTTTAAAAATTTCTTCTCTCTCAACTGTGCAGTTCTCCTAATTTCTTTGACCTGCTTTTACCTTGCCTGATTTTACCACTACTTTCCAAAGTGATTACTTCTTATCTCTCTGCTTCTTCACTTACTTTCTGGCTAGTTCACTCAGAGATAACCACAGGAAATACGTATCTCACAACCAAATCATTTTCTCCTTTGGAGATAGTGTATCTCTATGCTATGTTCACAGTGGAGCAATTACGTGGTAAATTTGGGATGTGTCCAGAATATTCACTCTTGTAAAGCAAGGCTTTTCAGCCTGAACTTTTGGTTCTTTCCTAAGATTGTTCATTGATACTTGTATGAAATGCCAGTTGGGTGACAATGTTTGAAACCAGATGACTCTGCTAGATAATTGGGCCCTGTATGAAGCAGACTATAGTCATCTCATGCTTCTGCTCTGATAATTACTCTCTCTAAATTCTAACAAACTCTTTCAAACTCTAACATTGATGAAACATTTTACATTTTTTTTTTTTTCTTGCTCCAGTTCCTCAAACTCAAGGTGACAGAAAGCCAGAGCCTGGAAGCAATGGTGACTCATCATTTAAACATGTCAATAATAACCATACCCTCTTTCTTGGGGCT
Source organism: Aethalodelphis obliquidens (assembly GCF_003676395.1). Classification (NCBI taxonomy): domain Eukaryota; kingdom Metazoa; phylum Chordata; class Mammalia; order Artiodactyla; family Delphinidae; genus Aethalodelphis; species Aethalodelphis obliquidens. The sequence continues at coordinate 13,838,673 of NW_020837999.1, read as the reverse complement.
CAAGCAGAGTTTTTTTTTTTTTTTAAAAAAAGACTCACAACTAGAAATGCTGTGAAACTTCAGAAAATTAAGGATAAAAAGAATATCCTAAAAGCGTCCCAGTAGTGTTAACTTATAAAATATAGGACAGCTAGTTAAATTTGAAGTTCAAATAAACTATAAATATTTTTTTAGGATAAGTATGTTCCAAATATTTCCTTGTTTTTCTGAAACGCAAATTTAGTTGGCTATTCTGTATTTTTACTTGCTAGAAGTGGCAATCTTATTTCCTAAAATAAAACCAGATCACCCAAATATCCCTTCAATAGCAGTGGATGGTAAAAGGCAATTGAATGATGTTTTCAAAATTCATAGATTTTAAGATTTTCAATCTAGAATCCCATACCTACCCAACTCATCAATGAAGTATAAGGGAGAAATGAAAACATTTTAAGACATTCTAGGGCCTAGAAAAAAATTTCTCAGAAAGTTATCCAGTATGTATCCCGATAAAATTGGCAAGTAAACCAAAGAGGAAGACATGGAGTACATAAAAGTGTGACTCAGGTTCAGAAAGGCAGTGAAAGGAGCTCCTAAGATGGCAGGTATGCAGCAAAAGTAGGGTAACTAGTGAGATTCTTTGACTGCAGGTAATGGAAAATCCAACTCAAATTGGCTTAAACAAAAACCTAAGATAGGGAGGACTCCCAGATTGATTTCATTGTTCAAAGATCCAGGCTTTTACCCTCTTTCTGCCCTATCATCCCTGGTATTACATTCATCCTAAAGCTGCTTTTCCTCCTGATCATATATAGCTGCCAGAAGCAACCCAAGCAAAGCTTCTATGTTCATATCTAGCAGGAGAGGGACTGGCTTTTCTTTTCTGACAAGTTTCTCCTCACATCTCATTGGCCCAAAACTGGCCTATGGGGGCTGCCCATTGCCAGAAGAGTCTCTGGCAAGGGAGATGGAGTAGTTTTGATTCCTTCATTCAGTGCCTATTGTGTGACAGGCACTGTTTTCATCACTGGGGATAAAGGAGAAAATAAAAGACAAAGCTGCCTGCCTTCATGGAGCTTCCATTCAGGTGAAGAGATGATAAGCAACTATGCTGTAAGTTGATATGTGCTGGTGTGATCAATAAGGCAGAGGAGGGAACAGGAAATGCTGTAGGATGATGGAATTTTAGGGAAGGTGTCTGGGAACATCCTCACTGAGAATGTGACTGTCTCCTCAGTCTAATCGTCGGCAATGGGATGGATTTGGGGAATCAGCCACACTGTCCATGGCACCTGGAGAACATACAACTGAGGTTGAAGCAGGAGGACAGAGAGCCCTGGGAAAGAGTTCTCCTGGGACAAAAGGAGACTTTGTAGAGTACCTGATGTAATGGAAAATTTTAAAATAGTATGAGAATCAGAAGAAACAATAACAACTATAAGAAAAAAAGTAAACTCACAGAATACTACTTTACTCCTCCATGAATAATGCTTACACAGCCATAATAATGTAAATGCTGTTATTAGTTTTCAAATTTTAAAATGAACTGACAGCTGATTCACTTTGTTATACAGCAGAAACTAACACACCATTGTAAAGCAATTATACCCCAATAAAGATGTTAAAATTTTTTTTTTTTAATGAACTGATAGAGAAAGCATGGAAGATTTAAGTTATAGAACCAAACGTAAAAGTTATCACCTGGAATGCTCTGAGATTGGAATGGCGAAAAAGGGAGATAGCAGAGCTAAAGATAAGGCTAGGAGCACCAGTGTTCTCATTGTACCCATGGGGATGTTAAGAAACAGACTGTATTTGGTGTAATAAGAAATGATGGTGTATGTTTATTACCTAAAATTTCAAAGGTAAGCAAACAGTAGAGAAACAAATATGTGTTATAATTACATTGGGAAGTTGGGGAAGGCACGTGGGAGGTGATATAAGTGAACTAAATCTTATAGCAGCAAGCTGAATGTCTAAAATGCACAAATTCAGACATAGTATATAGATTCACGTATGGTATAGTACCACAGAAGAACTACAGTATTAGGGCGTAACTACAGAATAAACAAATTAGAGAGTTAGTGGGTTGACTTTGGGGGGGTTAAGACTGAGGGTGGGAGTGAAGAACAGAGTATTGTTTTCACTGTTAGTCCTTTGGGAAAATTTGACTTTTGAACTATGTGTGCAGATTACATTGATTTTTAAAATATCTGGTCTTCACTTTAGAAAAATTTCTTTCTGTACTCCTAAAAGTGAAACATTCTCATTATGGAAAATTTAGAAAGTATAGAAAAATTTTCCAGGATTTAGAGGCAACTCTTAGAATATTGGACTGTAGTCTTTTAAAATTAATTATATTCATACACATTTGCGATTATGTGGAGTAAGGATACAACTTGATGAATTCAAATTTGTAAATCTAAACTGATTAGCTTAGATTCCATAGATAATTTGTAACATATAAAATCTCCCTTAGGATTGAAAACAAAACCAAAACAAACATGATATTAAAGTCTTTATATGAAGAGAACTTTGACATTAAACAGTAACAGTAAAATTAGCCTGTTCACCAAGGAGACTAGACCCCAGCAAACTAAGGTCAAGTTCACTCTGATGTTAATCAGACAGAGTGCTATATGAATTGCCAGGCAAAATTAAATGACAGATTTGTTTCAAAACTGAAGACAGGGCTTCCCTCATGGCGCAGTGGTTGAGAGTCCACCTGCCGATGCGGGGGACACGGGTTCGTGCCCCGTCCGGGAGGATCCCACGTGCCGCAGAGCGGCTGGGCCCGTGAGCCATGGCCACTGGGCCTGCACGTCCGGAGCCTGTGCTCCGCAATGGGAGAGGCCGCAGCAGTGAGAGGCCCGCGTACCACAAAAAAAACAAAACTGAAGACAATCACATAGACACCTTATATAATTAAGGCATGGTATTCAGATCCCGCCTTCCTCACTGGCCTTGCCTCCCATTCCTCCCCAACCTTTGCTCAATGCCCAAGCCACTTGGATCTAGTTCTGCATCACAGAACATACCAGGCTTCTCTTCCCACCTTTGTGCTTGGGCCATGCTGTTCCCTTTACTTGGAATGCTCTTTGTAACCTATTCAGTCTGGAAAAATGTTACAAATCCATTAGGTCTCAGCGCAGATCCTCTCCCTCCTGTGATACTTAACTAACTCCTTCATGGATATAGTACTTCTTCTTCCCTCGTGCTATCACTGAACTTTATCCATGCCATGACTAGTGCATTCATACAGAGTATGAGTTGCCAAGCTAAGAGTATGTGTTGTGGGGTCAGACTGCCTGAGCTCGGCTCTCAAACTCCACCTCTCACTGGCCATGTGAGTTTGGGCAATGTACTTAATTAACCACCTGGAGCCTCAGTTTACTCATCTGTAAAATGGCATTAATAATAATACCTACCTCATTGGCTGTGGGAAAGATTAAAAGAAATAATACAAAGAAGGCACTTGGCACAGTGCCTGGACTATGGTAAGTGCCCCAAAACGTCTGGTATTATTTGTTGCTACTGCTGCTACTGGAATGGTTGACTTTCATGTCTAGCCACTGAATTCAGGGACTATAATTTTTTATCTTTACATCCTCTGCACCACTGTAGAACTTGGCATTGTGTCCTTGAAAGTTTATAGACTGAATGAATGGATAAGTGAATGCTTTAGAGAGTAAATTCAGCTGCATTTTTGTAATTATCATTTTTAGAGGTAGTATAATAATTCCAAGAATGGGCCTCAGAGTCATGCAAAGAGCTAACCAGCATTAATTCAAAGAACCAATATTTTTCTTATTAAAACAAAAAACCACTTCCTGAATACAGTTACTATATTATGGGCCATGAGAAAGATTCATCTGAAAGACATGAGGTCTCTCAGCAGTGCAGGACCTTGTCTCTTTCTTGTAAGATTTCACAAAACCCTTGAGTTGCTAGTACTTCTGATCTACAGAGACTGAGGACTAATGGGATACTGCAGTTCCTGAAGCATTCCTAACCACAGTACAAGTGGGATCATCAGTAAAGCACTTTTTTTATTATCTTGTGAATTCATGTTTTCTGTTTGATTGCTTTTCTCCCCTCTTTATAGAATTCTTGTTCCATTCAAGCCCAAGTACAGTATATTTAATGCCTTTGCAGTTGTGTAGGGCTGACTTGTGTCCTCAGGGACTGTAGGTACTAAGGGTGATTCAGTTCTAGGCCTTACCCCAAAACCAACGCTCCGTAAGCTCCACCATCAGAATGAGGAGAAGTCTTACTCTGCCTGCAAGAGAATGGGATTCTGTCGGCATTTTTCAAGCCTGAGTCCAAGCCAGAAAGTCAGCCGTTACTTGGGAGAATAATATTTGTCCTGCTTATCTGCAAAGGCTGCTGGAAGACTCTAGTGAGCCATTTTATAAAGTACAAAGAGATCTACAAATACAAGCATTTTTATTATTATTAAAAACACATCTCATCTTCCACTGGAATGTCTAGATAAAGGAATGTTGCTGTGATAAAGAGCTGGAGCTGAAGGGGGAGAAACACTAAAAAACCTATTTACCAAATATGGCACAAGTACCACAGATAATTACTTGATTAATTAATGGTAGGGTCCCTACTTTTAAGTCTTTCAGTTATACTGGCATCAACGATCTTCGCCTGTCAGGACTGGCTTGTTTCTGCCGACGAATCACTGAGGCCTAACTGATGTGTGATTAATATGGGATCTGTTAATTATATGGCTGAGTTTTATGCATGAAGCTGTATCCTTGATTTTTCTCTCTTAATTTCCTCCTGTTTGTTGGTCGTAAAACAGTTTCAAATATATCCGCTGAGCACGAACACAAGTTTTGCAACCTGAAAAGTGCCTGAGTCAGTTTGGGCATTTCATGTACTAAAATAGACTGAGGGGAACTCTTAGGCTGAAAAATGGATTGCTGCTTGACTTGCACTCCCAACCTGCTGGCTCCTTTTCTGCAGCTGCTCACTGGCACTGAACCTCATCTGTTATCATTAAGCACATGCATAGCATCAACAGTGGCAAAAGGCTTAATCACTTTCCTTCTGCCAGCCCATCCGATGGCCCTATTCAACCTCCTTCTAGACAGATGGAGATGATCACATCTGCCAGTCTAGTCTTTCCGGTATCTGTTTACCCTTTTTGTTAGTAGCACCTGATTTTCTTTTGGGAACCTACCCTTCCTCCCACTCCTTCTCTGCTTATATTCTCCATGGTTCAAGTAGAGCTGATCTCACTTCCTTTGCTCCAGGGCTGGCCTCACACAGAAGTCCAGCGATTAGTTTAGGGATGGGCATGTGACACATGCTGAGCCAATGAGAGGCAACCCTGGGACTTTAGCAGAAACTATTGGGAAAGAACAGCTCCCTTTTCCTCTTGAATTTTTAGATTGGTAGAACTTTAAGCTTAGAGTTTCTGCTCTCTTTGCCACTAACCAAGGAGAGTTCAGCCCAGAATGCAGCCAACAAAGAGGAAAGGAGAGGGGCTTCCCTGGTGGCACAGTGGTTGAGAGTCCGCCTGCCGATGCAGGGGATGCGGGTTCGCGCCCTTGTCCGGGAAGATCCCACATGCCGCGGAGTGGCTGGGCCCGTGAGCCATGGCCACTGAGCCTGCGCGTCTGGAGCCTGTGCTCCGCAACGGGAGAGGCCACAACAGTGAGAGGCCCGCGTACCGCAAAAAAAAAAAAAGAGGAAAGGAGAGGCAAGAGATGGAGAGAGACAAACTCCTGCTGGCCTTGTTTGAATATGTGGATTTAGTCATGCCTGAAGACAAGCCTGGACCCACTTTTTTCCATCATTTGAACCAGTTTGAATAGATTTTTGTCACTTATAACCTAGAGTCTTGACCTGAATGATGATGCTGATCACACCACCTTTCTGCCTCAGCGTGTCATTTATGCACAGATCCTTAAGGCAAATGAGAATGAGGCAGAAAGAAGTCAGTCTTCAGGAAATAAAATTCAGAATTTTAGAAATACATAATACATTTTAAAAAATATATTATCCCCTCTAGAAAAAATGTGCTTGGGTCCACTGTACAAATATTTCCCTTATGTTGTTGGAGAGGTCTGATTAAAATAATTCTGTGATATCTCGCTGGTAGGAGAATGCACTTATTCACTGAGGGATACCCTGGAGTTCATTCATTCATTCAGTGATGGGTGTCTGCTTGTGCTAGGTGATAAAGATGTGTCAGGTGAACAAGATCTCTATTTACCTAACAGAGATTATGATCTAATAGATTTTAGTCAATCGAGAATATAGGGGATGCATAGAGATAAAGAAAATCAGCAGATTTTGACAGTATCCTTTATTGGTGTGTAGTACCACCTGGGGATAGATGGTATGACTTTGAAGGTGTGTTAATGATATCATTAGTTACAGAAACCTTCCTGCTTTGATATTCATTTTATTCTATGATAACCCTCAGGTCTTATAGTTTTCATTCTCAAAAAAGGAAAAGTTTTCTTAAAAAGGAAATTGAGGCAGCTCAACAATAAGAAGGTTGTAAGGACTGAAAAATACCACCTGTTAATCCCACTACTCTAAAACAATTGGCTTTCTTTGGGGCTGCTAAGATTGTTGTAGCTTTAGGACACCTTTACTCCAGTGAGCTGTAAATGCTTTACGTGGTTGAATGCATTTTATTTTCCCCAGGTCTGTTGATTGTATCAGAGGCCAGAGTTATATTCCCCAATTCACAGAGGGAATAACCAATGCAGAGAAGGCTAGAGGACTTGTCTGAGTTATGACAGTTGGATGCTGAGACAGCATTCTGGTCCTTGTGAGAAGCTGGTGTCCCCCAGAGTTCCCAACCTACACTGGGCTGGTGTGCCTACCCATGTGCACCTTCCCTTGCATCCCCACTGCTCCAGCCATGGTTGAGGTCCGAGTCAATGTAATGTGGGGATTTGCAATTTCCTCCCAGTGGTTTTCCCCACTGCCACTTCCACTAATCTGTTCTACTGTGTGTTGCTGCCAGAGGAATCTTGCTAATACACAGCAACAAGTAGGTTACTCCCCTGACGGGAAGTTTTATTGGTTCTTTTTTGCCTGCAAAGCAAAGTCCAAATTCTTTAACTAGGTGGGAAAGGCCCTGCACAATATAACCTCCGTCTACCATCTCATGTCTTTCTTTCGATGACTCTGTCTCTACTTCTAGGCTCATTGCTCTGGCCCAATTCACCATTCCCCAAACATGCCCTCTACTTTTCCATGCCTTTATTACCAATGTTCTTCACTGTTTACACCTCTGTGTCCCCTCCTCCCTCTGCATTTTCACTTATTGAATTCCTACCTGTCCTCCCAGACCTTGAGAAAAAGCCTCCTCTTTCATAAAGCTCTCTGAGATCTTTCCTAGGTAAAAGCAATTTCTTCACACTCTCTCTTCTCGTAACATTCGATTTTTCCTGCGGTTTTAAATCAAATTTAGCCTGATATTTATTTACATACCAGTCTGTCTCTCCTGATGACATATAAACTCACTAAGACAGGGAACTCCTTCTGGCTCTTCCTTTGTGACTCCCATTGAATGTACTGTTTTAAAAGAGAACTAAATAAGCATTTGCTGAATGGATGATGAGTGGGTTCTTTCCCATCTTAAAAATGAGGCTAAACACCCCATGCTTTCTCTCACCACTGAGCCTTTGCAGAGGCTGTTCCTTTTCTGGGATGTGCTTCCATCCTCCTTACTTCCCCCACTGTCTAGTTCACAGCTCACAGTAAGAAATACATTTTATATTCAACCCAGTACAAACATTTCATGAAATGATACTAACCCTTGCTACCTGTGATACATTCAGATCTATTTCCTATTCTGTTTTCTTCTCTTCTTTCCTCTTCTACTGAACTATAGTGCAGTCTATTATTTCACTTCAAAAGACATTAGTTCTGGGCTTCCCTGGTGGTGCAGTGGTTGGGAGTCTGCCTGCCGATGCAGGGGACACAGGTTCGTGCCCCGGTTCTGGGAGGATCCCACATGCCGCGGAGCGGCTGGGGCCGTGAGCCATGGCCGCTGAGACTGCACGTCCAGAGCCTGTGCTCCACAACAGGAGAGGCCACAACAGTGAGAGGCCCGCGTACTGCAAAAAAAAAAAAAACAAAAAAAAACAAAAAAAGACATTGGTTGTGACACACTAATTAATTTCCTTAGCCTACTAATAGATTACAAGAAGCATTGGCCTAGTTGATTCCTACTTATCTTTCAGATCTCTGTTCACAAGTTGCTTCTTCAGGAAAGTCTCCTGATATCCCAGGTTAGATTGAGCCTCTGACAGAGCCCCCTCTTCTTCGTAGAACTTAACCATGCCTTCTTGTGTAATTGTTTGGCTGTCCTTTTCACCATTAGATTCCAAGCTTCACGAGGATGGGGCTTCTTTGTTTTTTTTTCAATCATCATATTCTCAGTGCCTAGCACAGTGCCTGGGACCCATCTGTGCACATTAAAGCTTTGTTGAATAAATTAACTGGGTATTTTTAAATTGGGGCTTGAGGGACTGACATGGTCACATTTGTGCTTTAAGTAGATCACCTGGGCTACACACATTTCATTGTTCGAAGGACAAGCTAAGTTGGGGGAGGTGGAGGGCTTCGAGACAGAGAGGCAGCGAGATTAGTTTGGGAGCCTGTATAGAGGGGATTTGAACTAAGGGATAATCAGTGGTGTTGAAAACCTGGGGACAGATCCTTGAGATTATTTGAAGGACAACTGAGAGAACATAATGATGTGCTTTGGAGGGTAAAGCCAGTTCGCGAAGATTTTTTTCTGTCATGGTCATAAAGCAAGAAGTCACCCTTCTGACTTATAACGATCCCTCCCAGGCTGATGATTTTCCTCACCTGGGGTTCTGCATCCTGGGGGGAATGTGGTAAAGGTGTCACAGCCTCTGCTGGATCTACTGCTTTCCTCGTCCTCACAGCCACATTCCTTGAGCTAATTATACTCTGGCTGTCTTTGTTTTCTCCGTTGATGTTAGTTTTAAGCCCATTAAGATGGGGAGGGATTTCAAGTAAGACTGTGTCTTTATTGATCAGGTTCAAACTAAAGCCTTAGTTCTTAATTAAGAGGAGTCCATTGCTCTTGTCTACAGACACAAAGCCTCCTGAGGTAACCTGACCCACAGGAGGGGAAAGGCAGGCTGTAGCAGCATTCAGTTTAGAGATGCAGCCATGACACTGATCCCTCAGCACCCGCCACCAGCTCTGGGCTGGAATATGTTTTTCAGCAATAGCTTTGGAGACCAAAGCTGTGTCTATGCAGTGTGACTGAGACCTCCCTTTGTAGTAGATTTGGTACTTGTGCTTGTCGTGAGGGCGCAGTGCCCAGCAGTGGTTCAGACTGTCTGTGATTGTTCTAATTTGGTTATTAAAACTGCCAAAATAATGACTAATGCAACTGACAAAAATATTTTTGGTGCACAATTACATCAGCCACTTGACCACTGGCCTCTATTAGTGTTGGAAAATCTAAATCAAGCAAAAAATAAGCAGTCCATAGGATGAGAAGATAGTTATCAGTGGGCATCCCATGAGGAGCTGTCTCCTTTTCCTGGGGTCATGCTATGTAGAACAGGGGCACTCTGGCCATATTTCTGTCAGTGCCCTTTCCTCTCTCTGTTCATTATCTCTCTCTCCCTGAGATACACACTTCTTCCCTTCCGGGTTGAATATGTATTGAACTATTTCTTCTTAGATAAAGTAGTTTGCATTTTTCTCCCAAGGTAAATCTCATTTTATTACGTGCTGTCCATATTTCTAATCGGCTAAGTTCATTTATATCATCACTTGGCCTTGCCCTGTGCTCGGCCTACTTCTCAGTTCAGTGTTGCCATGACTTCAGAGTAGCCACAGAACAATCCAGGAGCGTAATTCCTTCCATTATGGATAAAAGGTGGGAAGAAGAGAAAGAAAAGCCAATGAGAAGAAAAATAACCATCTGTTTACTTACCGAACAAGACCAGCTGTGGTTTTGCACAAAATTTGCAGAAAGAACCAGCCATATAGAAAGTAATAACAGCAAACACAATTTGAATGTTTTATACACATTAACTTTCTCAATCTTTACAACCACTCTCTGAAGTAGGTACTATTATTATCTCTTTCAGCTGAGGAAACTGAGGCACAGAGAGTTTATGTAATGTGCCCGAGATAAGTTGTGCTAACATAACTACTGAGTGATGGAGACTGTGTCCTTTGAAGCTAACATATAAATTATACAGATCCTAAATTTCAGTATCTTTAAAATTTTCAGTTTTTAAGCTCAGGTGTCAGACACATAGCTGACTTCAGGATCTGATTGGAAAACCCATCCAGTATCATTTCCCCCACAACTCCAATGACTCACCCACTCCTCGGTCATTCTTCCATACTTCTCTTTATGCTTTGATAATCATGTACAGCATTTGCATGTGTGTGTGTGTGTGTGTGTGTGTGTGTGTGTACATATATACACATGTATGCATAGGAAGCAGGTATTTGAATCTTTTTATTAAAATTTTAGTATTTTTATATTATAAAACTGTGATCACGTTATATACACAGTTATGCAATTTGTCTTTCTCATAAAAATTCATGGAAATTCTTTAAAGGCAATTGTTAGGGAATGAATTCCTGCTTTGTAATGGCTGTATCCTATTTCATACTATGAATGTACAATATTCACCTAAACACTCTCCTATGGATGAACAGTCACTTTATGTCTGTAGCCTTAACTGTAATTCTAATTATAATAATTATGGTATTAGTATGAATAACGATGCAATAAACATCCTCAAATGTATATTCTTATGTACTGGGAATTGTATTTCTGAGGAAAACAATTCAGTGGTTTTTAGAATATTTAAGAGTTATGCAATCATCACCACAACAAAGTTTAGAACATTTTTATCATCCCACGAAGAAATTTAATACCCAATGACAATCACTTCTCATTACTCCCTAACCCTCCATCTTTAGGCAACTACTAATTTACTTGCTGCTTCTATAGATTTAACTATTCTGGACATTTTCTATAAATTGAATCGTACAATATGTGATTTTTGTGGCTGGCTTCTTTTGCTTAGCATAGTGTTTTCAAGATTCATCCATGTTGTAACATATAACAGTTCTTTACTCCTTTTGGTGGCCAGATAACATTTTTGTTTATCCGTTCATCTGCTGATGGACATTATGGCTGTTTCCACCTTTTGGCTATTATGAATAGTGCTACTTTGAATATGGTGTACGATACAAGTACCATGTGATATCCCTTATATGCGGAATCTAAAATATGACACAAATGAACTTACTATGAAACAGAAACAGACTCACAGACAAAGAGAACAGACTTGTGATTGCCAAGATTGGGTGGAGGAGGGATGCAGTGGGAGTTTGGGATAGCAGATGCAAAGTGTTATATACAGAATGGATAAACAAAAAGGTCCTACTGTATAGCACAGGGAATCACTGAACTGGATCACTTTGCTGTACAGCAGAAATTAACACAATATTGTAAATCAACTATACTTCAATAAAATAAATTTTTAAAAAAGAAAAAACATATGGTGTACATGTATTTGTTTGAGTCCCTGTTTTTAATTCTGTTTCTCTAGAGAAAAACCTGACTAATATATACCACATACATCCTATATTAGTCAGGAAGTTATTTCTACTTTCTAAAAGTTAAGATTTTCTTTTGATTACTTTATTATTATTCATTTCTTTTTTATTGGCTGAAAAATTATAGACTGTTAAATCCTGTTAATTTAATCCTTAAATTTTTTCAAATAATACATTCTTTGTGGACAAATGCATGATTGATTTTATAAATATTCCAGGGACATAAAAAAATGAGTGGTTTTTGTTTATTGGATTTGAGCTCTAAATATATCTATAATTTTATTTTTCATTTCCTCAATCTCCTTGTTGTTTGTTTTTGTCTACTGGATCTGTCTAAATATGAAAGAGGTATAATGAAGTCTCTCACTATATTTGAAATTTTATTAAATTCTCCTTACATCTCTAATAGTTTTTTTCCTTAAGTGTTTAGCTGCTGTAATTGCTTTAAGCACACAGATTTATGACTCATTTTTTCTTCCTAAATTATATTGTATGCCTTGTCTCAATACATAATATTCCTTTGTTCCTGTTTAATACTTTTAAATTTAAATTATACCTTGTTTGATGTTAGCTCCTACCTTTAAAAATTAGTTGTTTGGTGCTCATTCCTTTAATTAATTAATTTGTATCTTCACTTTGTTTTAAACATATTTATGGTAAACAGTATATGACTACTGTTATCCACTTCCCACCCCAGCATTGAACAGTCTCTGCTTTTTAATGGGAATTCAGTCATTTCACATTTATTGGAATGACTGATTGATTTGACTTTATTTCATTCATATTTATGCTTTTAAAAAATTTATTTTATATGAGGGAGAAGAGACAAAGCCTCACTCCAGTATTCCAAAAAAAAACCACCCGAAAATGTAGATACTCCCACTCCAGTAGGTGGAGCTTAATTCTCCCCCCTCCACCCCAGCCCCCGCCCTTGAAGGTTGGAGAGTTCTTGACTGGCTTCCGAAAAATTGAGTAGGGAAAGAGTAATGATCATTTTACAGCAGAGAAACCTGGTAAATACTCCCTTCACCAGTGATGTTATGTGGGTGTCATCTGTCACCTGATATGATGTGACAGAAAGGATATTTCACTTTTGTGGTGTTCTTTCCAAAAACCTGTAACCCCAGTGTAACCATGAGAAAACATCAAATCCATTTTGGGGACATGAAGTATTATTTTACATTGTTTTTTCTCTTCCTATATTGGCAGGTTTGTTCATGCTGCTCTTTATTCCATTCCCCACTCCACTTCCCTTGTTAATTTGAAAGTTCTACTTTGCTTTCCCTTTTACTAATGTTTAATTCATCTTCTCTACATTAATCATCAGACAAATATGTTTCTTACATTGTTTGAAAACAGTATACTGCTTCCTCCACCAAAATGCACGTTTGGCCTTCTAAGACAGTTCATCCCCAGCTTCACTCCGTTATAGTAAGATGAGAACTCTGGAAAGCTTTTACTTCCCCTTCTTTCCCTCAACTGCTGGGTTTTGCTCCTTCCAGGTTTTTAAGTACTGTTAGTTTAGACAGTTTTTTTTTTGGAAAGAGACCTTTTAAAATACATATATTTCATATCAGGTTGTTCATTATTATTCATTTAGCTTCAGTTACTCACATATTATTGCTCAGCTCATTGTTCACTGTCTTTTCCCTTGTTTTCCTCCTTCCTCTCAAAAGTATAGGTTCTAGTTCATTTGTTGTTGCTTAGAGTCCCCTCTAGATTATTTTTTTAATGTGGCTTGTACAATTGAAAATACTAATTTAAATTTAAACATATTTAATGAGATATATTTCATCTAAGGGTACATTTTCATGGTTTTTAGTATATTCAGTCATGCAACTATCTCTACGATGTAACTTTAGAACATTTTCACCACACCCCAGAGACACTCCCTACTCCAAACTCCTTGCCCACAGCACTCATGCCCATTCCCATCCCTCCCACTCTCACCATCCCCAGGCAACAACTGACATATTTTCAGACTATAAATTTTCCTATTTGAACATTCCATGTGAGTATAATAATACAATATGTACTCTTTTGTGACTGGCTCACTTAACATAATGTTCTTAAGGCTCTTCCATGTTGTAGAATGTATCAATACTTCATTTTATAAATTGTCAAATAGAATTTTATTTTATTGTACGGATATGCTATAGTTTTACGCATCCATTAGTTGATGGATATCTGAGTTGTATCCATTTTTTGATTATGAATAATGCTGCTATGAATATTTGTGTATAGGATTTTTTTTAGCATCTTTATTGGAGTATAACTGCTTTACATTGGTGTGTTTCTGCTTTATAACAAAGTGAATCAGCTCTACACATACACATATCCCCATATCTCCTCCCTCTTGTGTCTCCCTCACACCCTCCCTATCTCACCCCTCTAGGTGGTCAGAAAGCACGGAGCTGATCTCCCTGTGCTATGTGGCTGCTTCCCACAAGCTATCTATTTTACATCTGGTAGTGTATATATGTCCATGCCATCCTCTCACTTCGTCCAGTGTACCCTTCCCATTCCATGTGTCCTCAAGTCCATTCTCTACGCCTACATCTTTATTCTTGTCCTGCCCATAGGTTTATTATAACCATTTCTCTTCTTTTTTTAGATTCTAGATATATGTGTTAGCATACGGTATTTGTTTTCCTCTTTCTGATTTATTTCATTCTGTATGACAGACTCTAGGTCCATTCACCTCACTACAAATAACTCAGTTTTGTTTCTTTTTATGGCTGAGTAATATTCCATTGTATATATGTGCCACATCTTCTTTATCCATTCATCTGTTGATGGACACTTAGGTTGCTTCCATGTCCTGGCTATTGTAAATAGAGCTGTAATGAACATTGTGGTACATGACTCTTTTTGAATTACGGTTTTCTCAGGGTATATGCCCAGTAGTGGGATTGCTGGGTCGTATGGTAGTTCTATTTTTAGTTTTTTAAGGAACCTCCATACTGTTCTCCATAGTGGCTGTACCAATTTACATTCCCACCAGCAGTGCAGGAGTGTTCCCTTTTCTCCACACCCTCTCCAGCATTTATTGTTTCTGGATTTTTTGATGATGGCCATTCTGACTGGTGTGATGTGATACTTCATTGTAGTTTTGATTTGCATTTCTCTAATGAGTAGTGATGTTGAGCATTCTTTCATGTGTTTGTTGGCAATCTGTATATCTTCTTTGGAGAAATGTCTATTTAGGTCTTCTGCCTATTTTTGGATTGGGTTGTTTGTTTTTTTGTTATTGAGCTGCATGAGATGCTTGTAAGTTTTGGAGATTGATCCTTTGTCAGTTGCTTCATTTGCAAATATTTTCCCGCATTATGAGAGTTGCCTTTTCGTCTTGTTTATGGTTTCCTTTGCTGTGCAAAGCTTTTAAGTCTCATTAGGTCCCATTTGTTTATTTTTGTTTTTATTTCCATTTCTCTAGAAGGTGGGGCAAAAGGGATCTGGCTGTGATTTATGTCATAGAGTGTTCTGCCTATGTTTTCCTCTAAGAGTTTGATAGTGTCTGGCCTTACATTTAGGTCTTTAATCCATTTTGAGTTTACTTTTGTTTACGTTGTTAGGGATGTTCTAATTTCATTGTTTTACATGTAGCTGTTCAGTATTCCCAGCACCACTTATTGAAGAGACTGTCTTTTCTCCTTTGTGTATTCTTGTCTCCTTTATCAAAAATAAGGTGACCATATGTGTGTGAGTTTACCTCTGGGCTTTCTATCCTGTTCCATTGACCTATATTTCTGTTTTTGTGCCAGTACCATATTGTCTTGATTACTGTAGCTTTGTAGTATAGTCTGAAGTCAGGGAGCCTGATTCCTCCAGCTCCGTTTTTCTTCTCAAGATTGCTTTGGCTATTTGTGGTCTTTTGTGTTTCCATACAAATTGTGAATTTTTTTGTTCTAGTTCTGTGAAAAATGCCATTGGTAGTTTGATAGGGATTGCACTGAATCTGTAGATTGCTTTGGGTAGTAGAGTCATTTTCACAATGTTGATTCTTCCAATCCAAGAGCATGGTATATCTCTCCATCTGTTTGTATCATCCTTAATTTCTTTCATCAGTGTCTTATAGTTATCTGCATACAGGTCTTTTTTCTCCTTAGGTAGGTTTATTCCTAGGTATTTTATTCTTTTTGTTGCAATGGTAATAGAGAATGTTTCCTTAATTTCTCTCTCAGATTTTTCATCATTAGTGTATAGGAATGCAAGAGATTTCTGTGCATTAATTTTGTATCCTGCTACTTTACCAAATTCATTGATGAGCTCTAGTAGTTTTCTGGTAGCATCTTTAGGATTCTCTATGTATAGTATCATGTCATCTGCAAACAGTGACAGATTTACTTTTTATCTGATTTGGATTCCTTTTATTTCTTTTTCTTCTCTGAATGCTGTGGCTAAAACTTCCAAAACGTTGTTGAATAATAGTGGTGAGAGTGGCAACCTTGTCTTGTTCATGATCTTAGTGGAAATGGTTTCAGTTTTTCATCATTGAGGACGATGTTGACTGTGGGTTTGTCATATATGGCCTTTATTATTTTGAGGAAAGTTCTCTCTATGCCTACATTCTGGTGGGTTTTTATCATAAAATGTTGTTGAATTTTGTCAAACCCTTTTTCTGCATCTACTGAGGTAATCATATGGTTTTTATCCTTCAGTTTGTTAATATGGTGTATCAAATTGATTGATTTGCATATATTAAAGAATCCTTGCAATCCTGGGATAAACCCCACTTGATCATGGTGTATGATCCTTTTAATGTGCTGTTGGATTCTGTTTGCTAGTATCTTGTTGAGGATTTTTGCATCTATATTCATTCGTGATATTGGCCTGTAGTTTTCTTTCTTTGTGACATCTTTGTCTGGTTTTGGTATCAGCGTGTTGGTGACCTTGTAGAATGAGTTTGGGAGTATTCCTCCCTCTGCTATATTTTGGAAGGGTTTGAGAAGGATGGGTGTTAGTTCTTTTCTAAATGTTTGGTAGAATTCACCTGTCAAGCCATCTGGTCCTGGGGTTTTCAATGGATAAATTAAAACCTTTACAGACAAGCAAAAACTAAGAGAATTCAGCACCACCAAACTAGCTTTACAACAAATGCTATGGGAACCTCTCCAGGCCGGAAACAGAAGAGGAGGAAAAGACCTACAATAAGAAACCCAAAACAATTAGCAAAATGGTAATAGGCATGCCTATCGATAATTACCTTAAATATAAATGGATTAAATGCTCCAACCAAAAGACATAGACTGGCTGAATGGATACAAAAACAAGACCCATATATATTGATGTCTACAAGAGACCCACTTCAGACATAGGGACACATACAGACTGAAAATGAGGGTATGGAAAAAGATATTCCATGCCAATGGAAATCAAAAGAAAGCTGGAGTAGCAATTCTCATATCAGACAAAATAGACTTTAAAAAAAAGACTATTAGAAGAGGCAATGAAGGACACTACATAATGATCAAGGAATCAATCCAAGAAGAAGATATAACAGTTGTAAATATTTATGCACCCCACATAGGAACACCTCAATACATAAGGCAAGTGCTCACAGCCATAAAAGGGGAAATCGACACTAACACAGTCATAGTAGGGGACTTTAAACTCTGCTTTCACCAATGGACAGATCATCCAAAATGAAAATAAATAAGGAAACACAAGCTTTAAATGATACATTAAACAAGATGGACTTAATTGATATTTATAGGACTTTCCATCCAAAAACAACAGAATACACTTTCTTATCAAGTGCTCGTGGAACATTCTCCAGGATAGATCATATCTTGGGTCTCAAATCAAGCCTTGGTAAATTTAAGAAAATTGAAATCCTATCAAGTATCTTTTCCAACACAACGCTGTGAGACTAGATATCAATTACAGGAAAAAATCTGTAAAAAATACAAACACATGGAGGCTTAGCAATACACTACTTAATAACCAAGAGATCACTGAAGAAATCAAAGAGGAAATCAAAAAATACCTGAAAACAAATGACAATGAAAACACAACGACCCAAAACCTATGGGATGCAGCAAAAGCCATTCTAAGAGGGACCTTTATAGCAATACAATCCTACCTCAAGAAACAAGAAACATCTCAAATAAACAACCTAAGTTTACTCCTAAAGAAATTAGAGAAAGAAGAACAAAATACTCCCAAAGTTATCAGAAGGAAAGAAATCATAAAGATCAGATCAGAAATAAATGAAATGAAGGAAATAATAACAAAGATCAATAAAACTAAAAGCTGGTTCTTTGAGAAGATAAACAAAATTGATAACCCATTAGCCAGACTCATCAAGTAAAAAAGGGAGAAGACTCAAATCAATAGAATTAGAAATG
Source organism: Aethalodelphis obliquidens (assembly GCF_003676395.1). NCBI lineage: Eukaryota > Metazoa > Chordata > Mammalia > Artiodactyla > Delphinidae > Aethalodelphis > Aethalodelphis obliquidens. The sequence continues at coordinate 13,820,734 of NW_020837999.1, read as the reverse complement.
GTAAAGGAGAAGTAACAACTGACACTATAGAAATACAAAGGATCATGAGAGTTAACTACAAGCAACTATATGCCAATAAAATGGACAACCTGGAAGAAATGGACAAATTCTTAGAAAAGCACAACCTTACAAGACTGAACCAGGAAGAAATAGAAAATATAAACAGACCAATCACAAGCACTGAGATTGAGATTGTGATTAAAAATCTTCCAACAAACAAAAGACCAGGACCAGTTGTGTATAGGATTTTGTGTGGACAAATGTTTCCATTTCTCTTGAGTATATAGCTAGGAGTGGAATTGCTAGATCATATGGTAACTATGTTTAACATTTTGCAGAACTGCCAAACTATTTTCCTTAGGGGCTATGCCATTTTACATTCCTACTAGCCATGTATAAGGATCCAATTTTCCCCTATCCTCCCTAACAATCATTATTATCTGATTTTTAAAAAAATGTTTTAAAATCGATTTTTTAAATTATATCCATTCTAGTGGTTGTGAAATGATATCTCATTGTGGCTTTGATTTGCATTTAGCTAATGGTTAATGATGTTGAACTTCTTTTCATGTACTTATTGGCCACTTGTATATCTTCTTTGGAGAAATGTCTATTCAGATCCTTTGCCCATTTTCAAATTGAGTTGTCTACCGTTTAAATATTGAATTGAAAAGTGTTCTTTTTATACTCTGGATACAAGTCTTTTATTAGATATATGAATTGTGAATACTTCCTTCCACTTTATGGGTTGTCTTTTCACTTTCTTGATGGTGTCATTTGAAACACAAACATTTTTAATTTTGATGAAGTCCAATATTTCTTTATTTTCATTTGTTGCTTGTGATTTCAGTGACATATCTAAGTAATCATTGCTTCACCCAAGGTCATAAAGATTTACTCCTATGTTTTCTTCTAGGAGTTTTATAGTTTTAGCTATTATTGATCCATTTTGAGTTAATTTTTTGTGTGGTGTTAAGTAGGGATCCAGCTTCATTCTTTTGCATGTAGATATATTCCCTAGATTCTTTTTCTAAGATGAACTATAGGGGTGTTATACTCTCTAATTTCTGGTGTGTTCCCATGCCTTTTCCTTTCATTCTAATAAGTGAATAATCTTGATTGTGTGTAGAATCTTGGTTGCAATCTCACAGTGTCTGTGGATGTTATTTTACTGTTTTTTCAACTTCTGTGGTTGCAGTAAAGAAATCTGATGCCATTCTGATTAGTTTTCTTTTTATTTGAATGCTTGGCAGGCTTTTCTTTTCACCCAAAGTTTGGAATATTACCAAAATATTTCTTCATGTATCCCTTTACTCTACAGTCCTAGCAGAACTCAAACAGTCTTATTTATCATAACTCTCCTTTTTCTCCTTCTGGAGCACCCATGATTCACATATTGGGTCTTCTGGATATATTCTCCATGGCTCTTATATTTTCCTTCATGGTTTCCATCTCTTTACATTTTTCCTTCGTGCTTTGAGATATTTCTTATAATTTGACCATCCAGGCCACTAACTTGGGTCTCAACAATGACCACTCTATTTTGATTTCTTTCCTGAATCTCTTAGTTGAAATCTTTTTTTTTAGACTCCAGAAGACTATCTTGTTGTTGTTGTTGTTGTGTGTGTTGCATGTGTGTCTCCTCAAGTACTCATTATTTTTATATTAAAAATGTTGGCATTCTTCTTCAGCAGCTCTGTTTTACTGTACATATGTTCAGTGTCTTCTGATGGATATTTTCTCCCAGACAGCCAGGTGAGAGACACTTCAGCCCCGTGAGACTCGGATCTGCTTGTATAAGCTCCTAATGTGGCAGCAGTCCCAGAACTGGTGGAAGTCAAAGCTGTCCTTTTCACTGTGGCCTAGGGTGGTGTGTAGAAGCTGGCAGATTACAGAGCCCTGGAAGAAGCCTCCTTGCTCCCTAGTTTTCACGTGCTTTCCTGATCTCTGGAGCAGAGAGGACTCAGTCTACTAGTCCTATCCTTCTTAGTCTCTTAGGGCCTGAAAACCCAGGCAGCTTCCACCAGGGTCCAGCTCTTACTGTGATCGACTGTTTATGACCCGACTCTGAAGCTCTTGAACTCTGGCCTCCTGTGCTCCTGTTCGGTCCATTGTGGAGAAAGTTTGCACAGAGTCTCTCAGCAGAGACTCACAGTACCCAAATCTTCACTTGAACCTGCTATCCAGAGGCCTCAGAAGCCATTAGAAGTGGGAGAGGCAGAGAGATTGAAGGTGTGCCTGAGGGAGGGAAGGAGTTCAGATCATCATCTTCCGAGGACTCTCGCAATTCAATTTCAATTTCTGACCTAATTCTCTGCCTCTCCAAGCAGAATGTGTCCTCTTAGGCCTGGGCCTGAATCCTATTTGTTTTTGTACACCTAACACTTGGCATAGTGCATGGGGCATAATGGACTTTCGTTAGCTACATTTGGAATGCATGAATGCAAATGTGAAACTGCAATGAATGACTTGATCAGGCCTCAGCAAGTCATCTAGACTCTTGTATTGCACACATAGTTTCTGACTCTGGTAATTTAGACAAAGGAGATCTTATTGGAACGATATTGAGAGAGTCCAAGAATTGAGAAAAGTCTAGAGAACTAGGGCTGGAAATGGGCAGGAGGCAAGGCATCCCTTGAGGGCCAGGAGCTAATCAAGCAGTAGGAACACTATGATGAGGGTTACATTACTGGGTGAACGTCCTCTAATTTTTTTTTAATTGTTCACTAAATATTTAAAGTCCTGGGAGAGAGCCTATTAGCTGTGCTTCTATATGACAGTCATGGCAGGAAGGATTTGATCTATTGACTTCCAAAGCAAGAGCCAGGCATCTGGATTTCCCATCCCACCAAGGCTACCTACAAAGAGGAGAGTAATTTCTTTTAGGGGACAGGAGTGTGTTAGGAAGGGGAACATAGTGTTGGATAACCACAAAACAGCAGATATTCCGAACAAGGGAGTATTTTAGAAGACGGGTCTCTGATTTCCAACATGGTACAAGTGATCCCTCTCTGAACCCCACCCCTTCTCCCTGCTGTTGGAGCCCCTGACATCACTGCCAAAGCTGGAATGAGGGAAGGGAGGGGTAAAGGCTAATGAAACTGCTACCAGACTCTTACCCTCCACCTCCATCTTTCAACTCCTGCTCTTCTGAAGTGGGACCTGTCCCCTTGGGAGCCAAGGGAATTCCTAGAACTGGTTTTATGGAGAGGCAGATGGGCTCCTGGGGCCCTACGATCAACCCCAGCTCTTCCTCTTCTCTCATAAAAACAGTATAGGAGATGACATTTTGATTCTTAGATTAAACAGGCTTTTGTGGGTTGGCTTGAGATGCTTGTCACTAAAACGTGTTACTAGTTTCCAAGCAACCTTCCTTTCTCCCTGTCTCCTTTTCTCTACAAATGTTTATTGAATGTCAGTCTTTGGAAACCAAAATAGCCCATTTCTTCATGTAACTTACAGTCTAGTGGGAGAAAACAGATATGAAACAAACAACCACACAACTAGGCATCTATGTGCAAATTGGTTCAGTAGTATACATAGTAAGTAGTGTCATGACAGGGTAGATGGGAGAGATATGAAAAGGAAGTGACATAAACTGAAGACCCGAATGTCTCAGGCAAATTGCTTCATTCTTAGATTTCCATCTCATGGCAAAGAGTTCTATGTCTTATAGTTCTCAACCATGGGTGGTACCCAGGTGTGTCATTTTGTTGTTGTCACAATGATTCAGAGGGGTATAACTGGAGGTTTGGGCGCAGAAGCAGAAATGCTAAAGGCTAATGCTGGTTCTGCATAACAAAGAGCTGTCCTGCTCAAAATGCCAACAGCACCTTCATCTGAGGAACCCCATAGGCAGCCAGCCTCATCGGGAGAGCTGCTCTTCAGTGATGGTGGTTCTAGAAGTCCTAGAATGGAATCAGATTGGCACAGCTTGAGTCCTCTGTCCACCTCTGAACCAAGCACAATAGCTGGGGATCAAATGGTGACTCAGAGTGGGGAGGGGTGAATCTGCCGAGGAAAATAGTGGTGCTGTTGGCAGAACTGCTGCTGGGCAGGCAGAAGAGCTGATGACCATTACATGGGTGAGAAGGGCGGTTGTGCAAGCTGAGCCTGGATGGGGAGGGGGAACCGATCGTTCAGGGCCTGGTCAAAGATTTTACACTTCTCTCAAGTGCCCTGGAAGACCACCGACAGGCTTTAAGCAGGGGAAGAGGGTGACAAAATTTGTGCCAAACTTCAGAGCCTGTACATGAAGTTTTAGTGGGTGTCTTGCCCAGGCTTTCCTTCATGGAAGAAACACTGTCTCTCCTCTGCCTCTCTCACCTTCTCCTTTCTTATATCTTTTTAATAAATAGATTCCATTGTCTTCTACCTAGAGATAAGGAACAAAGGCAGAATTGTGCTCTGGGAAAGCACTATTCTTCCATACGCCTCTATCAAGTATGATTTTATGAACTGCATCACATTTCAGAATTTATTTTCTGCTCTAGAGAAAAGAGTTGGAAATGAGCAAGTATTCTTATCCCAGGAAGTCATTGGTTTAATCCAATTAACTACCTAGTGGAAAATCTCTCTCTATCCCAGCTATACTTATGCTGTTACAGCCAAGTCCAGGACGTTGCCAACATATCTTTGCAAATTTCATTAGTAGTGGCTATTTCCGTTTTCTTCTAGGTCATTAATGAGTTTGTTAAATGAGGCCAGTTCCAACACCAGCCTCTGACATGCCCCAGTGGACCTTTTGCTTCCAGCCAGACACAGTTCCCGTTTATCCCTGATTACGTAGTATTTTCACCCTGCCAGCATTCCATTTAGATGAGAGCATTCAAAAACAGGCCAATTTAACTTGGACCACAACTTTTATGGAAGTGGTTGTTAAATGTGTTTCTGATGCCCACATAATGTTGCTGTACTCCTATCACCTGCTCACTTTTCCGTTCTATCTCTTTTATACTTCTTCCTATTGCTATTTGCCTAACGTTTTTTTTCAACTGTAGTAAAATGCACATAACATAAAATTTACTACCTTAGCCATTTTAAGTGTACAGTTCAGTAGTGTTAAGTATATTCATATTGTGCAACAATCCCCAGAATGTTTTTGTCTTGCAAAACTAAACTCTATACCCATTGAACAACCACTCTCATTTTCTCTTCCCCCAAGCCCCTGGAACCTACCATTCTACTTTCTGTTTTTATAAATTTGGCTACTCTAGATACCCGATAGGAGTGGAATCATACAGTACTTGCCTTTTTGTGACTTATTTCACTTAGCATCATGTCCTCAAGGTTCATCCACATTGTAGCATGTGTCAGAATTTCTTTCCTTTTTAAGGCTGAATAATATTCCATTATATACATATATATATATTTCATTATATATATATATATATCTACATATATGTATGTATACCAAATTTTGATTATCCATTCATCTGTTGATGGACACTTGGGTTGCTTCCACCTTTTAGCTATTGTGAATATTGCTGCTATGAACATGGGTGTACAAATATCTTTTTGAGACTCTACTTTCAATTTTTTGGTTATATATGCAGAATCATATAGTAGTTCTACCGTTTACTATTCCTACCAACAGGGCACAAAGTTTTCAGTTTCTCCATATGTTTCTCAACACTTGTTATTTCCTATATTTTTGATAGTAGCCATCTTAATGGGTATGCAGTGATATCTCATGGTGGTTTTGATTTCCATTTCTCTAATGATTAGTGACGTTGAGCATCTTTTCATAGCTTGTTAGCCATTTGTATATGTTTGGAGAAATATCTATTTAAGACCTTTGATCATATTTTTATCAGGTTATTTTTATTGTTACATTGTAGGAGCTCTTTATATATTCTGGATATTAATCTTTTATCAGATATATGACTTGCATTTCTCTTATTCCATAAGTCACCTTTTCATTCTGTTGATTGTGTTTTCTGACACACCGAAGTTTTAAATTCTGATATAGTCTCCTAATGGGTTTTGTGATTTTAGAAATTACCATGTTTCCTATAAAAATTATCATTCTGTGGGCTTGCCATACATTTTTCTCTATCATCCAATTCTGATACTTTACCTTCATTAGGGTTAGCATTTCTGAATCATAACTGTTGGTATCAATTTCCACAATATGAAAGAAATCCTAGTAACAGCTTGAAATAAGAAAAATAAGTGGGATAGGTAGTTTGTCACTTCATTTGGAAAAATTAAGAAGTGGCAGGGGTTAGTGAAGACTAACTCTAATATTAATCATTACCACTGTTTAACATTCCACAGCTAATTGTTTCTTTTTTCCAATGACCCTGCATAAAAGAAATTGTAATTCCCACTTTACAGGTGAGAAAACTGAGAATAAAGAGAGGTACCTTGGTCAACTTCACATAATTAGTATGTACGCATACACCATAAACATTTATATGTTCTGTGCCAGATCTCCCAGGAAATATTCTCAAATCCCTCTGAAAATAAGTGAATTACCTCTTACCTCATTCCTCTCATTTGAACCTGCCCTGTGTTACAAAATTGAGACTAGTTTACCTATCACATGCAGGCATTGCTTTGTAAACTACACATGCCTTAGTTCATTAATCCACACTTTACTGTGAAAGACAGCCTGAGGCTCAGAGAAGTTAAAGAATTTTGCTCAAGATCACACTTCTAAAAAGAGGTAGAGCAAGAATTTGTACCAGGCTGGCCTGATTCCAGAGCTGCCTCACCTCAAGTTTAGATCACGATAGAGAACGTAAGTCAGAACATACTCTGCTTAAATTGTCCTTATTATAAAGTATTTCAGAAGACCCTTTTATTGACCCACTTACTTTGCTTAGACTTAAAGGTCCCCTTTCATTTGTTATGGAAAGCAGATATAGCCTCAAATCTCTGCTCTGCAATGAACTAGCTGTGAAACTAAGTTGTGAACTCCTCTCAGCCTTGATTTCTTCATCTGAAAACTATCCATTATATCACCTACTTCATGTGGTTGACTGGAGAAGCAAATGAAATAATGTATGCACAAGTGCTTAGCAGACAGCCTAGCACACAGTAAGCACTCAGTAAATTCCAGCTATTGTTATTATTCCAAATTTGATCCATATAATATATACCATAATGGCTGTATGTGCTTATATTAGTTCTTCATAATTTTTCCTTACCAAACATAGTACATAAAAGGAGACCCATAGTGAAATTTTTTGCTGGAAAAGTTAACTACAGACAAGTTCTGTATCAGTTAGGACTTGATATAGCTGCAAATTATAGAAAAAAATAGGCAGCATTACATTAGACACACAGAGCTTATTATCTCACATAAAAGAAGTCCAGAGATAGGAAATGAAGAACTGGTATGGCAACACCATGAAGTCATTCAGATACAGGCTCTATATATCATTTTTTTCTCACCATCTCTAGAGCATAGCCTCCAACATCAAAGTAACCTAATGGTCCAATATGGCTGCTGAAGCTCCAGCCATCATGCCCATATTTGAGAAAGCAGGAAGGAGGAAAAACAGAATAGAAAAAGCATAGCTCCCAGTTTTAAGGAGTCTTCTTGGGAATCTCATATAACACTCCTATTTACATATCATTGGCCAGACTTTAATCAGTACTGGCTTTATGTAGCAGCAAGACAGGCTGGGAAGTCATATTTTAATTGGTTTCATTCCCACCCTTTTTAGAATTCTGTTACTAAGAAAGAAAGGGAAAGGGATACTGGGATGGTAATTTGCAGTCTCTGCCTCAGAGGCAAAAATTGGTGCTGATTGAGGTTTTTTTTTTTTTAATTAATTAATTAATTTAAATTTATTTATTTTATTTAGTTTTGGTTGCATTGGATCTTCGTTGCTGCACGCAGGCTTTCTCTAGTTGCAGCGAGCAGGGACTACTCTTCATTGTGCTGTGCAGGCTTCTCATTGTGGTGGCTTCTTGTGTTGCAAAGCATGGGCTCTAGGCACACGGACTTCAGTAGTTGTGGCATGTGGGCTCAGTAGTTGTGGCTCTTGGACTCTAGAGCGCAGGCCCAGTAGTTGTGGTGCATGAGCTTAGTTGCTCCGCGTCATGTGGGATCTTCCCAGACCAGGGCTTGAACCCGTGTCCCCTGCATTGGCAGGCGGATTCTTAACCACTGCACCACCAGGGAAGCCCCTGATTGAGGTTTTAGATCAACTGTGTTCCTTAGATTCCAGGGTGGGTCCAGAAGCTAGAGAAAGTCTGCGGAAAGGACAGACTCAGAGATCTCTGTTTATGTGTTTAAAATATTGGAATTGCATAGAAAATTTATTTTGCCAAAAGTATTCCACTGTCTATAGTAACTCTGTAAACCACTATTATGAAGCAAGGACAATGCTAGTCCTTTCAAAACAAGACTGAAGGCAGGAATATTACATAAAGGAATGGGAAGGGGATATACTGGGATGTATGAGAAGCAGAGGGGCAAAGGGGACCTTCAAGATGGCAGAGGAGTAAGACGCAGAGATCACCTTCCTCCCCAGAAATACATCAAAAATACATCTACATGTGGAACAACTCCTACAGAACACCTGCTGAACACTGGCAGAAGACCTCAGACCTCCCAAAAGGCAAGAAACTCCCCACGTACCTGGGTAGGGCAAAAGAAAAAAGAAAAAACAGAGACAAAAGAATAGGGACGGGACCTGCACCTCTGAGAGGGAGCTGTGAAGGAGGAAAAGTTACCACACACTAGGAAGCCCCTTGACTGGTGGAGACGGGGTGTGGGCTGGGGTGGAGGGAGGCTTTGGAGCCACAGAGGAGAGCACAGCAACAGGGGTGCAGAGGGCACAGCAAAGAGATTCCTGCACAGAGGATGGGTGCCGACCAGCACGCACCAGCCTGAAAGGCTTGTCCACTCACCTGTCGGGGTGGGTGGGGGCTGGGAGCTGAAGCTCGGGCTTCGGAGGTCAGATCCCAGGGAGAGGACTGGGGTTGGCTGCGTGAACACAGCCTGAAGGGGGCTAGTGCGCCACAGCTAGCCAGGAGGGAGTCCAGGAAAAAGTCTGGAATTGCGTAAGAAGCAAGAGACCATTGTTTTGGGGTGCGTGAGGAGAGGAGATTCAGAGCACCTCCTAAACGAGCTCCAGAAACGGGCTTGAGCCGCAGCTATCAGCGTGGACACCAGATATGGGCATGAAATGCTAAGGCTGCTGCTTCAGCCACCAAGAAGCCTGTGTGCAAGCACAGGTCACTCTCCACACCTCCCCTCCCGGGAGCCTGTGCAGCCCGCCACTGACAGGGTCCCGTGATCCAGGGACAACTTCCCCAGGAGAACGCACGGCGCACCTCAGGCTGGTGCAACGTCACGCTGGCCTCTGCCACCCACAGGCTTGCCCTGCATTCTGTACCCTTCCTCCGCACCGGCCTGAGTGAGCCAGAGCCCCGTTATCAGCCGCTCCTTTAACCCACTGCTGTCTGGGCGAAGAACAGATGCCAGAGGGCGACATACATGCAGAGGTGGAGCCAAATCCAAAGCTGAACCCCAGGAGCTGTGCGAATAAAGAAGAGAAAGGGAAATTTCTCTGTGCAGCCTCAGGAGCAGAGGATTAAATCTTCACAATCGACTTGATGTACGCTGCATCTCTGGAATACCTGAATAGACAACAAATGATCCCAAAATTGAGGCAGTGGACTTTGGGAGCAACTGTAGACTTGGGGTTTGCTTTCTGCATCTAATTTGTTTCTGGTTTTACATTTATCTTAATTTAGTATTTAGAGTTTTATCATTGGTAGATTTGTTTATTGATTTGGTTGCTCTCTTCCTTTTTTAAATATATATATTTTTTTCCTTTTTCTCTTTTTTGTGAGTGTGTATGTGTATGCTTCTTTGTGTGATTTTGTCAATAGGTTTGTTTTTACCATTTGGCCTAAGGTTCTGTCTGTCCTCTTTTTTTCTTTTATTTTTAGTATAGTTTTAGCGCTTGTTATCATGGGTTGATTATTTTATTGGTTTGGTTGCTCTCTACTTTCTTTTTTTTATTACTTTTTAATTTTAATACATTTTTAAATTTTTTATTTTAATAACGTTATTTTATTTTATCTTTTTTTCTCTTTATTTTTTTCTCCCTTTCCTTCTGAGCTGTGTGGCTGACAGGGTCTTGGTGCTCTGGCTGAGTGTCATGTCTTAGCATCTGAGGTGGGAGAGCCGAGTTCAGGACAGTGCTCCACCAGAGACCTGCCAGCCCCATGTAATATCAATCGGCGAGAGCTCTCCCAGAGATCTCAGTCTTAATGCTAAGACACAGCTGCACACAATGACCAGCAAGCTACAGTGCTGGACACCCCATGCCAAACAACTAGCAAGACAGGAACACAACCCCGCCCACTAGAAGAGAGGCTGCCTAAAATCATACTAAGTTCACAGACACCCCAAGACACACCACCGGATGTGGTCTTGCCCCTCAGAAAGACAAGATCCAGCCTCATCCACTGGAACACAGGCACCAGTCCCCTCCATGAGGAAGCCTACACAACCCACTGAACCAACCTTACCCACTGGGGACAGGCACCAAAAACAATAGGAACTACGAAACTGCAGCCTGCAAAAAGAAGACCCCAAACACAGTAAGTTAAACAAAATGAGAAGACAGAGAAATACACAGCAGATGAAGGAACAAGGTAAAAACCCACCAGACCAAACAAAAGAAGAGGAAATAGGCAGTCTAAGTGAAAAGGAATTCAGACTAATGATTGTAAAGATGATCCAAAATCTTGGACATACAATGGAGAAAATAGAAAAAACGTTTAACAAAGACGTAGAAGAACTAAAGAGCAAACAAACAATGATGAACAACACAGTAAATGAAATTTAAAATTCTCTAGAAGGAATCAATAGCAGAATAACTGAGGCAGAAGAATGGATAAGTGACCTGGAAGATAAAATAGTGGAAATAACTATTGCAGAGCAGAATAAAGATAAAAGAATGAAAAGAATTGAGGACAGTCTCAGAGACCTCTGGGAAAATATTAAACGCACAAAAATTCGAATTACAGGGGTCCCAGAAGAAGAAAAGAAAAAGAAAGGGACTGATAAAATATTTCAACAGATTATAGGTGAAAACTTCCCTGATAAGGGAAAGGAAATAGTTAATCAAGTCCAGGAAGCACAGAGAGTCCCATACAGGATAAATCCAAGGAGAAACATGCCATGACACATATTAATTAAACCATCAAAAATTAAATACAAAGAAAAAATATTAAAAGCAGCAAGGGAAAAACAACAAATAACATAAGGGAATCCCAATAAGATTAACATCTGATCTTTCAGCAGAAACTCTGCAAGCCAGAAGGGTATGGCAGGACATATTTAAACTGATGAAAGGGAAAAACCTACAACCAAGATTACTCTACCTGGCAAGGATCTCATTCATATTCGATGGAGAAATTAAAACCTTTACAGATAAGTGAAAGCTAAGAGAATTCAGCATCACCAAACCAGCTTTACAACAGATGCTAAGGGAACTTCTCTAGGCGGGAAACACAAGAGAAGGAAAAGACCTATAATAACAAAACCATAACAATTAAGAAAATGGTAATAGGAACATATATATCAATATTTACCTTAAATGTGAATGGATTAAATGCTCCAAGCAAAAGACATAGACTGGCTGAATGGATACAAAAGCAAGACCCATATATATGCTGTCTAAAAGAAACCCACTTCAGACCTAGAGAAGTAAGGGGATGGAAAAAGTTATTCCATGCAAAAGGAAATCAAAAGAAAGCTGGAGCAGCAATTCTCATATCAGACAATATAAACTTTAGAATAAAGACTATTAAAAGAGACAAAGAAGGACACTACATAATGATCAAGGGATCAATCCAAGAAGAAGATATAACAATTGTAAATATTTATGCACCCGACATAGGAACACCTCAATACATAAGGCAAATGCTAACAACCATAAAATGGGAAATCGACAGTAAAAAAAACATAATAGGGGACTTTAACAGCCAACTTTAACCAATGTACAGATCATCTAAAATGAAAATAAATAAGGAAACACAAGTTTTAAATGACACATTAAACAAGATGGACTTAATTGATATTTATAGGACATTCCATCCGAAAACACCAGAATACACTTTCTTCTCAAGTGCTCATGCAACATTCTCCAGGATAGGTCATATCTTGGGTCACAAGTCAAGCCTTGGTAAATTTAAAAAAATTGAAATCCTATCAAGTATCTTTTCTGACCACAAGGCTGTCAGGTTAGATATCCTGTAGATATTACAGGAAGAAATCTGTAAAACATACAAACACATGGAGGTTAAACAATACACTACTAAATAACCAAGAGATCACTGAAGAAATCAAAGAAGAAATCAAAAAGTACCTAGAAGCAAATGGCAATGAAAACATGATGACCTATAACCTATGGGATGCAGCAAAAGCAGTTCTAAGAGGGAAGTTTACAGCAATACAATCCTACCCCAAGAAATAAGAAAAATCTCAAATAAACAACCTAACCTTATACCTAAAGCAGTTAGAGAGAGAAGAACAAAAAAATCCAAAAAATAGCAGAAGGAAAGAAATCATAAAGATCAGATCATAAATAAATGTAAAAGAAATGAAGGAAATGATAGCAAAGATCAATAAAACTGAAAGCTAGGTCTTTGAGAAGATAAACAAAATTGATAAACCATTAGCCAGACTCATCAAGAAAAAAAGGGAGAAGACTCAAATCAATAGAATCAGAAATGAAAAGAGGAAAAGTAACAAACTGACACTGCAGTAATACAAAGGATCATGAGAGATTACTACAAGCAACTATATGCCAATAAAATGCACAACCTGGAAGAAATAGACACATTCTTAGAAAAGCACAACCTTCTGAGACTGAACCAGGAAGAAATAGAAAATATGAACAGACCAATCACAAGCACTGAGATTGAAACTGTGATTAAAAATCTTCCAAAAAACAAAAGCCCAGGACCAGATGGCTTCACAGGCAAATTCTATCAAATATTTAGAAAAGAGTTAACATCTATCCCTCTCAAACTCTTCCAAAATATAGCAGAGGGAGGAATACTCCCAAACTCTTTCTACAAGGTCACCATCACCCTGATACCAAAACCAAAGATGTCACAAAGAAAGAAAACTACAGGCCAATATCACTGATGAACATAGATGCAAAAGTCCTCAACAAAATACTAGCAAACAGAATCCCACAGCACATTAAAATGATCATACACCATGACCAAAATGGGGTTTATCCCAGGATTGCAAGGATTCTTCAATATATGCAAATCAATCAATGTGATACACCATATTAACAAACTGAAGAATAAAAACGATGTGATCATCTCAATAGATGCAGAAAAAGCTTTTGACAAATTTCAACACCCATTTATGATCAAAACTCTCCAGAAAGTGGGCATAGAGGGAACCTACCTCAACATAATAAAGCCTGTATATGACAAACCCACAGCCAACATCATTCTCAATGGTGAAAAACTGAAACCATTCCCTCTAAGATCAGGAACAAGACAAGGTTGCCACTCTCACCACTATTATTCAACAACGTTTTGGAAGTTTTAGCCACGGCATTCAGAGAAGAAAAAGAAATAAAAGGAATCCAAATCGGAAAAGAAGAAGTAAAACTGTCACTGTTTGCAGACGACATGATACTATACACAGAGAATCCTAAAGATGTTACCAGAAAACTACTAGAGCTAATCAATGAATTTGGTAAAGTAACAGGATACAAAATTAATGCACAGAAATCTCTTGTATTCCTATACCCTAATGATAAAATATCTGAAAGAGAAATAAAGAAAACACTCCCATTTACCATTGCAACAAAAAGAATAAAATACCTAGGTATAATCCTACCTAAGGAGACAAAAGACCTGTATGCAGAAAGCTGTAAGACACTGATGAAGGAAATTAATAATGATACAAACAGATGGAGAGATATACCACGTTCTTGGATTGGAAGAATCAACATCGTGAAAATGACTCTACTACCCACGGCAATCTACAGATTCAGTGCAATCCCTATGAAACTACCACTGGCATTTTTCACAGAACTAGAGCAAAAAATTTCACAATTTGTATGGAAACACAAAAGACCGCAAATAGCCAAAACAATCTTGGGAAAGAAAAACGGAGCTGGAGGAGTCAGGCTCCCTGACTTCAGACTATACTACAAAGCTACAGTAATCTGGACAGAATTGTACTGGCACAAAAACAGAAATATAGATCAATGGAACAGGATAGAAAGCCCAGAGATAAACCCACACTCATATGGTCACCTTATTTTTGATAAAGGAGGCAAGAATATATAATGGAGAAAAGACAGCCTCTTCAATAAGTGGTGCTGGGAAAACTGGACAGCTACATGTAAAAGAGTGAAATTAGAACACCCCCTAACACCACACACAAAAGTAAACTCAAAATGGATTAAAGACCTAAATGTAAGGTGAGAAACTATCAAACTCTTAGAGGAAAACATAGGCAGAACACTCTATGACATATATCACAGCAAGATACTTTTTGACCCACCTTCTAGGGAAATGGAGATAAAAACAAAAATAAATAAATGGGACCTAATGAAACTTAAAAGCTTTTGCACAGTGAAGGAAACCATAAACAAGATGAAAAGACAACCCTCATAATGGGAGAAAATATTTGCAAATGAAGCAACTGACAAAGGATTAATCTCCAAAATTTATAAGCAGCTCATGCAGCTCAATCTCAAAAAAACAACCCAATCCAAAAATGGGCAGAAGACCTAAACAGACATTTCTCCCAAGAAGATATACAGACTGCCAACAAACACATGAAAGGATGCTCGACATCACTAACCATTAGAGAAGTGCAAATCAAAACTACAATGAGGTATCACCTCACACCAGTCAGGAGCCATCATCAAAAAATCTAGAAACAATAAATGCTGGAGAGGGTGTGGAGAAAAGGGAACTCTCTTGCACTGTTGGTGGGAATGTAAATTGATACAGCCACTATGGAGAACAGTATGGAGGTTCCTTAAAAAACTAAAAATAGAACTACCATATGACCTAGGAATCCCACTACTGGGCATATACCCTGAGAAAACCATAATTCAAAAAGAGTCATGTACCACAATGTTCATTGCAGCTCTGTTTACAATAGTCAGGACAAGGAAGCAACCTAAGTGTCCATCGACAGATGAATGGATAAAGAAGATGTGGCACACATATACAATGGAATATTACCTAGCCATAAAAAGGAATGAAATTGGGTCACTTGTAGAGACATGGATGAATCTAGAGATTGTCATACAGAGTGAAGTAAGTCAGAAGGAGCAAAACAAATACCATATGCTGACACGTATATATGGAATCTAAAAAAAACCCCAAAGTTTTTCTGAAGAACCTAGGAGCAGGACAGGAATAAAGACGCAGACTTAGAGAATGACTTGAGGACACGGGGAGGGGGAAGGGTAAGCTGGGACAAAGTGAGAGAGTGGCATGGAGATATATACACTATCTAATGTAAAATAGGTAGCTAGTGGGAAGCAGCCACATAGCACAGGGAGATCAGCTGCGTCCTTTGTGTCCAGCTGGAGAGATGGGAGAGGAGGGGTGTGAGGGAGATGCAAGAGGGAGGGGATATGGGGATATATGTATACGTATAGCTGATTCATTTTATTATACAGCAAAAACTAACACACCATTGTAAAGCAATTATACTCCAATAAACATGTTAAAAAAACAACAACAGAGGGACAGTAGGTAAAGAAAAGTTTACCTGTGTGCATGTCCCTGTAGCCATCCAGAGAAGCGATCACCTTGATTTGCTGCACTGTGCTGTGGAAGCTGTGTAGAAATAGGTGAAGTCTCTTTCCCTTGTACAGATGGCTGTACCCATGTTTGATGTTGGATCTAAACTCCTGTTATGATTACACTGAATTTAACCCCATGTGTGCAGAACCAATTAACTGTTTTGATCAATGATTCCACTGACCTTTCCAGCCTTATTTCGAGCAAACAAATGTTTTGGCTTTTCTGAAGTAGACCTGTATTAAAATTTTCTGTTCCAGCAGATTTGCAAGGACTGTTATGCTTGTCAGATCATGTGTTCTGATTTCTGGTACTCTATGCTCTGCCAAAGGATTGATTCACTCTTGCCCACATGTTCCTCAGGCCTAGCGCATCAGTAGATATTTGATAAATGTTTGTTGACGGTAATTGACACTAATCATGCAATGCAATTGAGTTTCAAAATGCACGGGCCCTCACTCTGAAAGTGTCTTCAGAATCTTATAAGATCACCTTATAACGAGGTTTTTTTATCCTTTGGTGGCTAAATGTTTTGGAGGGATCGAATACGGAACCTCCAGATGCTGAAGTCCATTCCAAAGAGAACAGAGCTTGGAGGAGGACCCAGGAGAGGGAACCCTGCCGTGAGCACTTGCTTGATAAAAGGCTTGCTCTTATGCTAGGCCTGGCCATCCCATCCTCTTGACGGATTGATCCTCATGGGGCCCTGGCTGCTTCTGCCTGAGGGATCTGAGGCCCAAGCCCTCCTCCCCTCCCTAAAGATGCCTCTTCAGCCCAGTCAACATCTTTTCCCTCTCTCAGTTCAGAGCCCTGACACTGAAAGAAGCCACTTCCTGGGGCCCTTTCTATGAAAATCTTGCTTTTTGCACCCCCTCCTAATTGGAGACCCACTTCCTGGTTCTGTGGAGGGTTACCTTTCTGATATCTTTCCCAGTAGCTACCAGAGCTCTGGGCTCCCTCTGTCACCATCTGACCTTCCCCTCCTGCCACCAGTCCCCCAGAAAGGAGAGCAGTCAAGGTGGGCCTCTTGTTGCCCAACCTCAGGGAGAAATTGTTCCTGGCAGCTCCAGTGGGGACTTTTGTGTATATTTTCTCACAAAATCACTTTGCAAAGACCTGCAAAGCTTTGGAGCACTCTCCCAGGCCCACAGGGATCTCCCAGCCCTGTTCTCTGGGGAAAGCGTTCTGAGCTGCACACCACCACAGACTAATATATTTTTTGAAATTCACAGGGTTCAGAAGCTGAGGATTGCTTGTGTTCCTGGGACATCATGTTGTCAGGAAGACCAGATAGTAGAATGGGAGTTGGGAGAATATTCCTGTTCCTGTGGGCATGAGTGACTCTGTAGCTTAATTCTAAAGCCCTTGTGGTGTAAGGCAGTGCTTCAAAACCTGACTATGCCTCAGAATCACCCGGGAAGCTTATTAAAAATGTGGAATCTTTGGGTCTCACTCTAGGATGCTCTGATTCGAGAGACTTGTGTGCAGACCAGTCATCTGTATTTCTGACATGTTCCTTGGGTGGTTCTGAAGCAGTCACTGGTTAAAGGATATACACAAATAGAGCAGCTTTGCATGAACAGAGCGGTGCACATCCATTGCGCAATGTTGTGGGAGAGCCTGGGCTCTGGATCAAAGGACTGCACCAAATGCTGGAGTCATCCATACTTGTAGAATGCACTTGGCAAGTCAATGGGAAAACTGGAGAGAGAGACCTTGGAGAGGCTAAACTTTCAAACTAATTGAGGTTACACAGGGCATGAGACCACTCCCCAAGAGGCAGAATAGACCCAAAAGGGGTGAACTAGAATGGGGAGGAGGCAGGAGTTTTGTTAGAACATTTGGGGAAGATGGAGATGGGGATCTTTCTGCGGCTGTGGGAGGATTTTAGAAGGAAAGATGTGTAAAAAGGACTTTCTGTTGTAGGTTTTGCCGTATAATTGTCCCTTTTGCCGTATCTTTCAAGACTTCATTAAAGACCTACATAACTTTTCAAGTTGTTGGGTTTGGGTTTGGGTTTATTTTGGATGTGGCATCATGCTGAGACTGGCCTACAGGCGGCCCAGTTTTTTATTCAGGTTATAGATGTAAAAATACTGCCCTTGCAGGATTATTGTGAGGAGTTGAGATACTCTATTTAAAATCTCAGTCAAATAGTAGACGTTCAAAAAAAATGATACTATTATTGGATTACCGGTAATTACTGAGAGCCTGTCATGTACCACATGGTGTGCTGGGTACCAAGGAGAAGCAGAGAAATGAGGAGGTCACAGTTTGAGTCAGTTAACTTTTAGCATAAATATGTGCTCCAGAAACATCTTCTGTGTGATTCAGACATCGTCAGGACCCAAATGCATAAGGTTTTCAGAAAGTCTATGAGGAGTAGAACCACATATTTAAGAATCTGGCTGGATTCAGGAGTGTGTGAGCTGGAAAGGGCCTTAAAGAGCATCCATTTCATTTTTCACATGCTCCTGATAAGGAACTGAGACTTGCAGAGGGGAGAGACTTAGACTGTGATAAACTGTTATGATTTTATTAAGTGTTTAAGGATGTGGTCATTATTTACAGGGCATCTCTAGAAATTATTACAATATAACCCTTCTTAATAGATAGATAGAGCATGAAGCATAAAATGTCAGTGCTGGAATTTTTCTAAGGATCACCTGGTTCATATTGCTTATTTTACTAATGAGGAAACTGGGGATATATTTTATTCTGTTTACTGCTGAGTCATAGCCTGCAGGTGAGTGCAGCTAAGCAAGATTTGGGGTAGGGGATTGGTAAAAAATAGTACAGCAGTCTTGAATTTTTTTTTTCCAAAACAGTGTTGATAAACTGCTGCTCAAATATATTTCCTTTCTTTCCTTGACTGCCTGGTTTTAGTTGACCACGTAGCTACAAGTCAACTGAGATAAAGAAAGGTGGAAAATGTACAGCTATAACATATATCTGTACATAGACGAAGGATATATATATAAGTTAGGATGCATTTAGAGGCAAAGTGACATAATGCCTTACAATGGCTTAAGAAATAAAGATGTATAACTATCCTTGTAGCAAGAAATCTGGAGACAGAGGAGTCCAGGTTTGATGTGTAGGCTCCATCTGTCATCAGAAACCCAGGTTTTAAAAAAATCTTTCTGTTCTGCCATCCTCAGCATGTTGGCTTTTTTGTCCATAGGCTGACAAGCCTAAAATAATTGTCTCAACGCCTAGCATCATGCTTTACACACATTCAAAAAAGGAAAAATGTAGTGGACTCTCTCAATATATCTATTTATCATGGAGCAAAACCCTCCCCAGTCACCTCTAGCAGAATTTTGCCAAGGTCTCATGGCTGGATCTGTGTCACATGTGCACCAATCACCAGCAAAGAGAAAAGAAATAGCCCTGCATGGCCCAGACCAATCATAGTCCCCCTCCTAGGTCTGAAGAAGGATCCCTCTTTCTTTGAGATGTTGCTTCTCCAACAGTGCGAAATTCTATAAACTACAGACAAGGCTAACTATAGCTATTGGGGGGGAAAAAGAGGTGTGTGCTCTATTATAGGTGAGACTCATAGATCCAGAAATCTTTTTGGAGTAATACCTTGTAAGATTACTTCCTAGATAGATTAGCAGTTATGCTTATGAGCTTTAGAGTCAGAAATCTGAAGTCTGAATCTTGGCACTAGCACATACTAGCTATTATTCAATTTTCTCGTGTGTAAATTAGGGATAGTAATAGCCCCTACTTCACAGTTTGGGGGAGATTGTTATTATTATTACTTTGCAAATAGTGAGTTGGTAATATTGTATAGTTATTAAGTACTTGAAACAGTGTCAATCACATAGTAAGTGCTCAATAAACCTCAGCTCTTTTTATTTTGGAACCATTGGTACTATAAATTTAAATTCTGTTTGTCTTCATTCAAGTCATAATTGTATAAGATCCTTCCCCATTCCCTAAGCCTGTGGCTGTACTTTTCTAAATGTAAAACGTACTATCGAGTATAGATGGGTCCCCTTGCTGGGTGGGGTGGGGCTTCTCTTTTTTAGCTCAGGAAGCATAGGCAGAGTTTTACTGGTGCAGCGTTCTGATTTTCAGACTGCTCTAGAGCGAATCCTATTTAAAAAGCGTATTCAGGCCCAGAACCCATTTATTTGATCTCAAATTGGATGTTTGCCTCTCAGGTCCAAACCAAAACAACAATGCAGTTTACCTTATCTACATTACACTTCTGGCTCCCAGAGAGTGGTCTGGCAACACCTCAGCTCCCAGGGTGCTGGGGCACACAACCCGATGAGCTTTCTTTCCTAGGGCCAGGAAACTGAGCTGATGTGGACAATTTGGAAATTTTCAGAGGACTGTTAAATCATTGCCTCCATTCAGTTTAGGATATTGACAGGAGGGCATATTTGCTCAGAATCCAATCACCAGTGTTATACATGCATCTGACAAGAAGTGGAGCTGGTTCTCAGAGGACAGGCCACAGTCACTCTCATTCTTTACAAGATGGTAGTGGGTAGATCTGTTCAAGGTCCTTTTGCCCATATGGCCCTTGACAAGCTTTGGCGTAATTGGTTGTCTGGACTTTACTGCTACCCTTCTATGTACTCCTGAGAGCCTCCCTGAGAGTTCTCTAAACAAACAAGATGTCCCCTATGGGGGACTCAGTGCTAGGAATTGATGATCTGAAGGTAGATGCTTCCTGCACCATGGGCTTCAGACAATAATGGGCAAACATCTGGCTTCCCACTGGTGGGAAAAGGAACACTTGCCCATACAGATTCAAATGTAAACTCTGCTGGGTCTTACAGGCAGGTGCTTTTATTGACCTTGAGAAAGGTCACAAAACTGGTGAACTTGGGTGTTGGGTGATCATCTTGGAAATTGGGAAAACCCAGGAAATACATTTTTTATTTTCCTGTGTATTCTTCCTTGATTTCCCCTCTCTCTTTTTTTCTTGCGGTACGTGGGCCTCTCACTGTTGTGGCCTCTCCCGTTGCGGCGCACAGGCTCCGGACGCGCAGGCTCAGCGGCCATGGCTCACGGGCCCAGCCGCTCCATGGCATGTGGGATCTTCCCGGACCCGGGCACGAACCCGTGTCCCCTGCATCGGCAGGCGGACTCTCAACCACTGCGCCACCAGGGAAGCCCTCCCCTCTCTTTTTATTTTTTAATTTCCTACCTTTTGGTGAACCTATCTTTTTCCTTTCTGTCATATCTCTGCTAGTTAGGAAAATAGAAATTATATTTGTATTCTTTTGGTGGTTATTCACAAAAGGTGGCTGTGGCCTTGCCCTGCTGTGATACTGTGTTTCATGTAGGTACTCTGATCACAGAACCATATGTATGCCATGACCCCAAACAACAATTTGTTGTAGCTTTTCTCAGCTCCCTTGCAAGTGCAGTGGATCCTGGGTTCAAGAAGTGATCTAGGTTTTGGTTGCTTCACATGAGGAACTTTCCCTCTTGGGAGCTGACACTGGGCCACTTCTGCCTCCTTCTGGCTCCTGGCCCAGCAGGTGTGCTTTAAGCTTCCTTCACCACCTCAAATTTCTTTTCTATTTCTGGCATGAATAAATGATCTCTCTCTCTCTCTCTCTCACACACACTCTCTCTCTCTCTCTCTCTCTCTCTCTCTCTCTCCCTCCCTCCCTCCCTCCCTTTCTGCCGCTCTTTCTCTGTCTCTCTCAATCCATTCTTGCTGTGTGTCGGTGGCTGTGATGGTGCTGAAAATATGATCTTCCAGTCTCATCCTTACTGGAAGTTCTTGACTTGTAATAGAAGATACAAGTCACAACCCATCACTCACATCACTAAACAGACTGCCAGCCTGCTGGGGAGCATAACAGGTCAAGCCATCAGATACTGGTTAACTCTATCAGATACAGTGGTCCCAAACTCGAATTCCTTCAGAATCCAGGTGTGCAGAAGTGGGGGACCGTTGCTAATTGGGAAATACTTACCCCACCTAAAGCTGCTACTCAGTGTCAGCTGATTATTGCAATGAAGGAACAAAAACACTGTATAGTAGGAATATCCAATTTTTCAAGAGAAAAAATTGTGAATAGTAAAAACATACTTAAAAAAACATATTTTTAACACTTAGAGAAACTGTTTGGACTCTGAATTGAAATCCCCTGAGTTCTAAATGTTGACCACTGATGCTGTGTGAGCTGATGAGAACACATGTGGTGGTCGGTGATGCCCATGTGCTTCCTGATGTGACCCATAACGTGTTTGCTATACCTTCATCTACTGTGGTCACATCTGGACTCCAAGAGGTATGATGCTTGCCTTACACAACTAACTGACATTTTACGTCCTATATGGTCTTTTCGGAAGAAGGAAAATATAACTTGTGAATTACAGATTAAAAAATTAAATGCTGCTCTGTTTATTTGCATTGTTGGCAAGTATTTATATGTTCTATCTTGCATATTTCATGGGAGATATGAGAGGAAGCACATTTGGTATGAAACCTGGCCATTGACCATCAAGTTTATGGTCAGACAGCCTTGGGTTTGAATGCTGGTTCCTCTATTTTCCAGAAGTTTGACCTTGGGTAAATTACTTACCCTCTCTGAATCTCACTTTCCTCATCTCTCATGTGGAAAACAATGCCTCCTTCCCATGGCCCTGCTGTGGATTAATTGAGATTATATGCACAGGGCAGAGTGCCTGGCACAGAGGAAGGTTCAGTAGTGGTGGCTATTATTAGTAGCTCATATTCATGCTTCTAAAATACTGAACTCATTTGTGGCAAAGCCTGATGTGAACTGATAAAAAGCTGATTATAATCTCCATGTATCGCACTTGGCGTGAATATTCACAAGTTTCATGGAACAAATATTAATGTGTTTGATTATAGGTGCTACCACAGAAGCTCTATTATTCTTCTAAAATTTAAAAAAGTTCTGAATTCCACAATACATTTGATTCTACAGGTTTTGGATAAAAGACAAAGAATCTGTAGTCACAAGGACATATCAACAAGTGGAGAATGACACGATCAAAACTGAACACAAAACTTACAATACTGCTAGAAGGTGACAGAGTAATATAAATTATTAGAGATGGTGGGTGGGGAGGTAAATTTGGGAGTGCTTCCTGGAGGGAGTGGCCTTTTGAGCCTGATCTCAGGAGAAATGAAGGAATTGCCTTCGGTGAAGAGGTCGCAGGTTCCAGGGGAATACACAAGATTGTTGGGTGTCTTTCAGAGGTCCCTAGCAAACCAAGCTGCTTTTAGGTCTGTGCAGTGTCTTAGAGAGTGTGTGATCACCTTTAGAAGGATGCACGTGGCGACTTGACAGCGAAAAGAGTTGCTGGTAGGGAGGAGTGTGAAGAAGGGAGGGAGAAGACCCACTTTATGATGAGGCGCTGTAGGAGAGGAACACATTTCTAACAGCCCCTGAGGAGCCCTTCGCCTCTCCAGGCTGAGGACCTAGCTTTGCACGCTCATAGCTCTCTTCATATGGCTTCTGCATATGCCAGCAAGCTATTACTGCATTTAAGGATGCTCTCCTGGGGCTGGGACCACGGCACACCAACATTTCTAAATCTCACACCCCAGATCTTTCCCCACTCGGCTTGTCTGTTTTTAATGACCTGAAGATGATGCTGAAGAGATGGTCTGGCTGAACAGGGGAGGATGAAACTTGGTTTATGTTTCAGAAAAAGCACAGTGCCGCTATGTTGGTTGGAGATGGGCAATATGGGACACAAAAAATATATATGTCTTATATATCACTCTCTTCCCAGCACTTAGGACAGTGCCTGGCACATGCTTGTTTAACTAATTTATTAACAAACATAACGCCCATCTCAGCACAGTCTCCTCCCTGGCATGGAAAATGAGGCATTGATGATCCATTGAAAGGTGGCACTGGGCCTGCGCTTCCTTTATTCTGTGGGTGCAACAACGGTAGGAAAACAAGGAGTCTCCGAAGCGATATTTTTAACAGTTAGGAACAACTGAACTGCTCACATGCTACTTCTGTTGTCTACAAGTGTAACAGGAGGGCAAAGAGGAACCTCAGGGAACAGAAAAACGCTAAGCGCCTCCTGGGACATGCAACACTGAGGGGTTAGCTGATACTGCTGGGAGAAGCTCTGATCTCTGAGTCCAGTATGGAATCCCCAAGTCTCTCTAATGAGACGACACTTTTATTTTCCTCAAAGTCTTCTATTCCCTGATGGGTACTGTGATTCCAGGCACATGAAGTGTTGAGATGAGTTGTGTGCGGTTTGACAGGTTGAGTCCCTGATGGTTGGACAGGATGCAGGGAAGGCGATCATGAAGGAGCCTAGGAGACCTCTGTAGTTTTTGGAGAGGGAGGGGCAGAGTCACTTTTCTACTTAGCAGTGATAATTTGCTGGTTGGAAATCACTGGTTTGAGGCAGACTTATTAATCTAGTTCTGGTTTATCCAGTTATTGTGTATCTGAAGTTCTCCCCTACACATCTGCAGCGTTAGGATAACAGTTCTTCCCAATGATGTACATATGTTGGAGAAGCCTGCCTTGCTGCCATGTTGGGCGTATGACTGCCCAGCTACTCTATATTTCCCAGTTTCTGTGCCTTGATCTTGGACATCTAACTTCCAGAACTGTGAAAAATAAATGTTTGTTGTTTCAGCCCCCAGTCTGTGAAATTCTGCACAGCAGCCCGAATTGACTAAGACACTCTGACTTCTAATACTTGGCTTCTTGGATCTATGCATGCTCCTACTTCACAGCCTTTGTCTCTAGAATCACTGTCTGAGGCTCTCCTGGCAGACTGAAAGCCACAGGGATCCTGGCCTTGAGGGCCAAGCGTTAGAGTGAACAACTGTCCTGGTTTGGCCAGAACTGAAGGATTTCCTGAGACTCTGGACCTTCAGTGCTAAAACTGGAAGAGCCCTGGATAATCAGGATGGTTGGTCACCCTACTGAAAGGACACTGCAGAACAATAATGGCCCAGGGTAGTTGAGGAACTTTTGGGGGGGACTATAATCAGTAGGGCAAAGGGAGATTAGCAGGCTAAACTGAGTTTTCTCTGGATTTCATATTTTCTGTTTTCCTGAATGTAGAGCTGAGGGCAAGAAAGGTGACAAGTGGGAGAATACACATATCACAGCTGTGACAATGATTATTGACACAGCTGTGACCCTCACCATTGCCCTGTCTATTCATTTCTGTACACAAATCCCTAAAGTCTAGTCTCTTAAATGACCATGTAGTCTAGAGACACCCAAGTCTAGGTCAATGGCTCATTTATTTCCCACAGTACTTGAGACAATGACATTCTAGCACAGTCAGGTAGTCTGGGCAGTCCCTTAGAAGGCGATGGCCTAGGACTTGACCGTTTCATCAGGTTTGGTCAAGTATTTAGAAGGGGATCAATTCAGTTCCTCTTTAGGATTGATTCCGTGCTTTGCCTGGGAGAGGGGTCTGCCCTAGGTTGCTGCACAAGCATTTATGCTATTCTTTCTTTCTTTATTTGGGGCCAGGAAAGGGTACCTATTTGTGGTAGGAAGAATAACACGTATACAGTGAGTTGTGTGCTGGAGTTAGCTTGTTCTGGCTCAAAAAAGCCAATTGTTAAATTTTCAGGAGACTTGAGAGCCTGTTATTTAAAATTTAATTCAGCAATTATTAAAATTACATTATGCAAACTTACAATTAAATTACATTAAAACAGGGCTTCCCTGGTGGCGCAGTGGTTGAGAGTCCGCCTGCCAATGCAGGGGGCATGGGTTCATGCCCCGGTCCAGGAAGATCCCACATGCCACGGAGCAGCTGGGCCCATAAGCCATGGCCGCTGAGCCTGTGCGTCCGGAGCCTGTGCTCTGCAACGGGAGAGGCCACAACAGTGAGAGGCCTGCATAACGCAAAAGAAAAAAAAAAAATTACATTAAAACAAAGGTAACAAATACTTAAAACTCTTCACTTCCTAATTATTTTCCTATTATCTATGTTCTCAAGATTATATGTATTTATTGTATCTATACGGTAGAAATTCTCTATATTAGAATGTTACTGGGCATCCCTTCCCAAATCTGTGTTCACTGGTGTCAGGTTGGTAGCTGAAATCAGCCATGACAGGAGACACCAACAAATAGGACAAATCCACCTCCTGCCTTCTGAGAATCAGTTATTAAACATATACCAGCATACCTCTTTGTAAAGTTATCATTCATTGAGGACCTACTGTGTGCTAGGCATAGTTCCAAGAATTCTGTAAATATTTATCATTTGTACAGCCAATACTGAGTCATTACCTGCAGTATACCAGGTTCCATTATTATTATAGTTAATATTTATTGAATACCTACTCTGTGCCTAGCACTCTTATAAATGCTTTACATGTATTAGCTGCTCATTCCTTGGGATAACTCTTGGAGGGAGGTTCTATTATGGTCCTCATTTTGCTGGTGGAAAAACTGAGAAACTGAGAATTTGAGTAATTTTCCCAGGTCCACATAGCTAGTAATTTGCAGTCCCTGTATTGAAACCCCAGAAACCTGGTTCTGGAGCCCGTGTTCTTAACCACTAGGCTCTCCTGCCTCTTTTTGCCTCTAGGCACCAAGGATACTGCAGTAAACAAGCAAAGTCCCTGAATTCATGGGGCTTACATTCTTGTGGATAGGGAGACAGATGTTAAACAATAACCATGTAGATATGTTGGTGTCAGATGGTGATAAGTGCCATGGATAAAAATAAAGCAAAGTAAGAGTAATAGAAAACACTGAAGTAAGGATGGTAAATTACTTCCTTTAGCTTATTTTTAATTTAATACTATCCCATTTTACAGATGAGGAAATTGAGGATCAGAGTGGTTAAAACTGTATCTAAGTTTACCTGCTATTAAGTGGTGGAGCTGGGATTCACACCTACAACAGCCTCGTTCGCAAGTCTGTGCATATTCCCCCTACAAGCTTTCCTCCCTCTGCTTCTTGGACCTCCCAGGTTACCAGGCCCTTAGTTCAAGTTTGAATTTCCAGTGCAAACTCGGCTCAGCTGGAATCTGCCCTGTGTCCATCCTCCTTTATTTCTCTGCCCTCCAAAGCCACATGAGGGGATAAATCAGTGTTCAGCTCACAGTGATCCTGAAAGCTGGCAGGGCCGGGGGCCCCTGAGAAGCCTGCATGAATGAATATAACATCTGCAGTGTGGAACCAGCCACACGATCTTCTCCACGTTGGTCACCAAAGGGGCTTTGTCTGTGAAAACAGACTTATTGTGGCTAATATAGGTCACAGGTGGAAAGGCCGGGGACTGACAGAGTTTAATTGGATTCCATTACCACTCACAACAAGTTCAGAGAATAAGCATTGCAGGGGCTTGTGGGAACTGCTCTTTCAAGCACCCCACATTGCCCCACTGGAAATACTGTATTTAATGTCAACTTAGTTTGACCTTTAGTTTTGGTGGCATTTACTAATTCTATAGAAGCAGCCATTTCTCACTTCCCCTGAAGCTTAATAGAAAATCAGACCACTAGTTAGACACAGCTCAGCTTATGCAAAGGGGAAAGTCTCTCAAATGTTTCTCCCACAACCTGAAAAGAATATATAGAACAACCTCTATTATTTTGGTTCATTTAAATTTCTGACACCAGGGAAATCAAAAGAAAGTGGTGATTTAATGATAGTTCAAAGCATCAGTTTGACATCTTTGAGAAGGCAAGAGAAGCCAGATCTCTCAAAGTGGGCCTGATTCTTGGGTTGGAGGAAAACTCTCTTGTTACAAATATTTGTGTTCCTGATCACTCAGTGACAGATAGCTACTGGATGTATTAGCTTTTCACTGCTGTCATAACAAATTATCACAAACTTAGCAGCTTAAAATAACACCCATTTACTATCTCACAGTTTGGTCAGAAGTCCAAGGAGCTCAACTGGGTTCTCTGCTCAGTGCCAAAATCAAGGTGTTGGCCAGGCTGGGCTCTTGTGGGAGGCTCTGAGGGGGAATCTGCTTCCAGGCTCATTCAGGTCATTTTCAGAGTTCAGTTTCTTGTAGTAGTAGAACTGAGGTCCCAGTGTCCTTCCTGACTCAGTTAGAAGTTGTTTCCCTTTCTAGAGGCCACCTGCCTTCCCTAGCTCATGGATATCTGTACCCCATGTTCATCACAGCATCACTCACAGTAACCAACATATGGAAACAACCTAAGTGTCTGTCAACAGATGACGGATAAAGAAGATGTGGTACATATATACAGTGGAGTATTAGTCAGTCATATAAAAAAAGAAATCTTGCCATTTGTGACAACATGGATGGATCTAGAAGGTGTTATACTCAATGAAAGAAGCCAGACAAGAAAGAGAAATACCTGATGATCTCATATGTAGCATTTTAAAAAGTTCAACTTATAAAAACAGAGAGTAGATGAGTGGTTACCAGGGGCTCGAGGGAGGGAGGGAGAAATGGGGAGATGTTGGTCAAAGAGTACAAACTTCAGGTTAGAAGATAAGTTCTGGGGATCTAATGCACAGCATAGTGATTATAGTTAACAGTGCTGCATTATATACTTGAAAGTTGCTAAGAGAGTAGATCTTTAATATTCCTACTACACACACACACACACACACACACACAAAATGGTACAAATGAACTTATTTACAAAGCAGAAATAGAGTCGCAGATGTAGAAAACAAACTTATGGTTACCAAGGGGGAAATCAGGGGAGGGATAAATTGGGAGATTGGGATTGACATATACACACTACTATATATAAAATAGATAACTAGACAAGCCTCTTAGATAGCCTCATCCACCAGAGGGCAGACAGCAAAAGCAAGAAGAACTACAATCCTGCAACCTGTGGAACAAAAACCACATTGACAGAAAGACAGACTAGATGAAAAGGCAGAGGGCTATGTACCAGATGAAGGAACAAGATAAACCCCCAGAAAAATAATGAAATGAAGTGGAGATAGGCAACCTTCAGAAAAAGAATTCAGAATAGTGATAGTAAAGATGATCCAAGACCTCAGAAAAAGAATGGAGGCAAAGATGGAGAAGATGCAAGAAATGTTTAACAAGACCTAGAAGAATTAAAGAACAAACAAATAGAAATGGACAATACAATAATTGAAATGAAAACTACACTAGAAGGAATCAATAGCAGAATAACTGAGGCAGAAGAACGGATAAGTGACTGGAAGACACAAAGGTGGAATTCACTGCTGCAGAACAGAATAAAGAAAAAAGAATGAAAAGAAATGAAGACAGCCTAAGATACCTCTGGGACAACATTAAATGCAACAACATTCGCATTATGGGGGTCCCAGAAGGAGAAGAGAGAGAGAAAGGACCCGAGAAAATATTTGAAGAGATTATAGTCGAAAACTTCCCTAACATGTAAAAGGAAATAGCCACCCAAGTCCAGGAAGCGCAGAGAGTCCCATACAGGATAAACCCAAGGAGAAACACACCAAGACACATAGTAATCAAATTGAAAAAAATTAAAGACAAAAAAAAATTATTGAAAGCAACAAGGGAAATACGACAAATAACATACAAGGGAACTCCCATAAGGTTAACAGCTGATTTCTCAGCAGAAACTCTACAAGCCAGAAGGGAGTGGCATGATATACTTAAAGTGATGAAAGGGAAGAACCTACAACCAAGATTACTCTACACAGCAAGGATCTCATTCAGATTCAATGGAGAAATCAAAAGCTTTACAGATACAACAAATGCTAGAGGAACTTCTCTAAGTGGGAAACACAGGAGAAGAAAAGGACCTACAAAAACAAACCCAAAACAATTAAGAAAATGGTAATAGGAACATACATATCGATAATTACCTTAAACGTGAATGGACTAAATGCCCCAAACAAAAAACTTGCTGAATGGATACAAAAACAAGACCCATCTATATGCTGTCTACAAGAGACTCACTTCAGACCTAGGGGCACACACAGACTGAAAGTGAGGGGATGGAAAAAGATATTCCATGCAAATGGAAATCAAAAGAAAGCTGGAGTAGCAATACTCATATCAGATAAAATAGACTTTAAAATAAAGAATGTTACAAGAGACAAGGAAGGACACTACATAATGATCAAGGGATCAATCCAAGAAGAATATATAACAATTATATATATATGCACCCAATAAAGGAGCACCTCAATACATAAGGCAACTGCTAACAGGTATAAAGGAGGAAATCAACAGTAACACAGTAATAGTGGGGGACTTTAACACCTCACTTACACCAATGGACAGATCACCAAAAATGAAAATAAATAAGGAAACAGAAGCTTTAAATGACACTATAGACCAGATAGATTTAATTGATATTTATAAGACATTCCATCCCAAAACAACAGATTACACTTTCTTCTCAAGTGTGCATGGAACAGTCTCCAGGATAGATCACATCTTGGGTCACAAATCAAGCCTCAGTAAATTTAAGAAAATTGAAATCATATCAAGCATCTTTTCTGATCACAACGCTATGAGATTAGAAATGAATTACAGGGGAAAAAGCGTTAAAAAACACAAACACATGGAGGCTAAACAATACATTACTAAATAGCCAAGAGATCACTGAAGAAATCAAAGAGGAAATCAAAAAATACCTAGAGACAAATGACAATGAAAATACGACCATCCAAAACCTATGGAATGCAGCAAAAGCAGTTCTAAGAGGGAATTTTATAGCTCTACAAGCCTACCTCAAGAAACAACAAAAATCTCAAATAATCAGTCTAACCTTACACCTAAAGGAACTAGAGAAAAAAGAGCAACAAAAAAACCCCCAAAGTTAGCAGAAGGAAAGAAATCATAAAAATCAGAGCAAAAATAAATGAAATAAAAACAAAGAAAACAATAGCAAAGGTCAATAAAACTAAAAGCTACTTCTTTGAGAAGATAAACGAAATTGATAAACCATTAGCCAGACTCATCAAGAAAAAGAGGGAGAGGACTCAAATCAATAAAATTAGAAATGAAAAAGGAGAAGTTACAACAGACACCACAGAAATGCAAAGCATCCTAAGAGACTACTACAAGCAACTCTACACCAATAAAATGGACAACCTGGAAGAAATGGACAAATTCTTAGAAAGGTATAACCTTCCCAGACTGAACCAGGAAGACATAGAAAATAGGAACAGAAAAATCACAAGTAATGAACTTGAAACTGTGATTAAAAGTCTTCTAACAAACAAAAGTCCAGGACCAGATGGCTTCACAGATGAATTCTATCAAACATTTAGAGAAGAGCTAACACCCATCCTTCTCAAACTCTATCAAAAAATTGTGGAGGAAGGAACACTCCCAACCTCAGTCTATGAGGCCACCATCACCCTGATACCAAAACCAGACAAAGATACTACAAAAAAGAAAATTACAGACCAATATCACTGATGAATATAGATGTAAAAATCCTCAACAAAATACTAGCAAACAGAATCCAGCAACACCAAAAGGATCATACACCATGATCAAGTGGGATTTATCCCAGGGATGCAAAGATTCTTCAATATATGCAAATCAATCAATGTGATACACCGTATTAACAAACTGAAGAATAAAAACCATGTGATCATCTCAATAGATGCAGAAAAAGCTTTTGACAAATTTCAACACCCATTTATGATAAAAAGTCTCCAGAAAGTGGGCATAGAGGGAACCTACCTCAACATAGTAAAGGCCATATATGACAAACCCATAGCAAACATCATTCTCAATGGTGAAAAACTGAAAGCATTTCCTCTAAGATGAGGAACAAGACAAGGATGTCCACTCTCACCACTATTATTCAACATAGTTTTGGAAGTCCTAGCCACAGCAATCAGAGAAGAAAAAGAAATAAAAGGAATACAAATTGGAAAAGAAGAAGTAAGGCTGTCACTGTTTGCAGGTGACATGATACGATACATTGAGAATCCTAAAAATGCCACCAGAAAACTACTAGAGCTAATCAATGCATTTGGTAAAGTTGCAGGATACAAGATTAATGCATAGAAATCTCTTGCATTCCTATACACTTATTATAAAATATGTCAAAGAGAAATTAAGGAAACACTCCCATTTACCATTGCAAAAAGAAGAATAAAATACCTAGGAATAAACCTACCTAAGGAGACAAAAGACCTGTATGCAGAAAACTATAAGACACTGATGAAAGAAATTAAAGATGATACCAACAGATGGAGAGATATACCATGTTCTTGGATTGGAAGAATCAATATTGTGAAAATGACTGTACTACCCAAAGCAATCTACAGATTCAATGCAATTCCTATCAAATTACCAATGGCGTTTTTTACGGAACTAGAACAAAAAATGTTAAAATTTGTGTGGAGACACAAAAGACCCCGAATAGCCAAAGCAGTCTTGAGGGGAAAAAATGGAGCTGGAGGAATCAGACTCCCTGGCTTCAGACTATACTCCAAAGCTACAGTAATCAAGACAATATGGTACTGGCACAAAAACAGAAACATAGATCAATGGAACAAGACAGAAAACCCAGAGTTAAATCCATGCACCTATGGTTAACTAATCTATGACAAAGGAGGCAAGGATATACAATGGGGAAAAGACAATCTCTTCAATAAATGGTGCTGGGTAAACTGGACAGGTACATGTAAAAGAATGAAATTAGAACACTCCCTAACACCATACACAAAAATAAACTCAAAATGGATTAGAGACTTAAATGTAAGACTGGACACTATAAAACTCTTAGAGAAAAACATAGGAAGAACACTCTTTGACATAAATTACAGCAAGATCTTTTTTGATCCACCTCCTAGAGTAATGGAAATAAAAACAAAAGTAAACAAATGAGACCTAATGAAACTTCAAAGCTTTTGCACAGCAAAGGAAACCATAAACAGGATGAAAAGACAACCCTCAGAATGGGAGAAAATATTTGCAAACAAATCAACAGACAAAATCTCCAAAATATATACACCTCTCATGCAGCTCAATATTAAAAAAACAAACAACCCAATCTAAAAATGGGCAGAAGACCTAAATAGACATTTCTCCAAAGAAGACATACAGATGGACAAGAGGCACATGAAAAGCTGCTCAACATCACTAGTTATTAGAGAAATGCAAATCAAAACTACAATGAGGTATCACCTCACACCAGTTAGAATGGCCATCATCAGAAAATCTACAAACAACAAATGCTGGAGAGGGTGTGGAGAAAAGGGAACCCTCTTGCACTGTTGGTGGGAATGTAAATTGATACAGCCACTATGGAAAACAGTATGGAGTTTCCTTAAAAAACTAAAAATAGAACTACCATACGACCCAGCAATCCCACTACTGGGCATATACCCAGAGAAAACCATAATGCAAAAAGACTCATGCACCCCAATGTTCATTGCAGCACTATTTACAATAGCCAGGTCATGGAAGCAACCTAAATGCCCACTGAGAAATGAATTGTTAAAGAAAATGTGGCACATATATACAATGGAATATTACTCAGCCATAAAAGGGAAGAAAATTGGGCCATTTGTAGAGACATGGATGCATCTAGAGGCTGTCATACAGAGTGAAGTAAGTCAGAAAGAGAAAAACAAATATTGTTTATTAACACATCACATATATATGGAACCTAGAAAAATCGTACAGATGAACCAGTTTGCAGGGGAGAAATTGAGACAGAGATGTAGAGAACAAACGTATGGACACCAAAGGGGGAGGTGGGGGTTGTGGTGGAATGAATTGGCAATTGCGATTGACATGTATACACTGATGTGTATAAAATTGATGACTAATAAGGACCTGCTGTATAAAAAAATAAAATAAAATTCAAAAAAAATAATTAGATAAAGTCAAGATAAATTCAACACATATGTTAAGTCCACAAAATATGTTAAGTCCACAAAATCAAGAAGAGATAAGAAAACAAACAAACAAACAAAATAGGTAACTAATAAGGATGTACTGTATAGCACAGGGAACTCTACTCAATACTCTGTAATGGCCTATATGTGAAGAGAATCTAAAAAAGAGTGGATATATGTATATATATAACTGATTCACTTTGCTGTACAGCAGAAACTAACACAACATTGTAAATCAACTATACTCCAATAAAAAATTTAAAAGAAAAGCAGTGGTAAGTATGTGACATGATGGAGGTGTTAGCTAACTCGAAGGTGGTGATCATTTAGCGAAGTATATCAAATCAGCATGTTGTACACCTTAAACTTACAAAAAGTTATGTGTCAGTTATATCTCAGTAAAGCTGTGGAAAAAAGCCAGCTATGGCAGGTTGAGAGTCTTTCTCACATTTCAAATCATGTGACCTTTCTGCCAAATCTCTTCTGCTTCTAGCTGCAGAAAGTTCTCTGCTTTTAAGTGCTCATGTAATTAGTTTGGGTCCACCTGAATAATGCAGGCTAACCTCCCTATTATAAGATTTATAACCTTAATTACACCTGCAAAGTCCCTTTTGCTGAGCACTGTAACATATTCACAGGGGGTTAGGACGTGAACAACTTTGGGGGTGTGCATTCTATATGTCATACTAGGTATCCCCCTGACTTCTGTGGGACTCAGATACCTGGCTTACAGTATTCTGGAGGCAACACTGTGTAGATGCTTTGGGAGCTGAACGTACCATATGGCTTTTAGGCTTGGGGCCTCAGAGGTGAGAATAAACAGACGTGTAGTTAGGAATCAAGCTCACCAATTTTGTGTGAAATGGATATGTCCAATTATGATTTTATGCCCTTTAATATTATGACAGCTCCTGTAAGGACATTCATCCATTCATTTTCACAAGTATTTATTGAGCACTTACTATGTGCCTGGCACTATTCCCGGTTC
This sequence comes from Aethalodelphis obliquidens, assembly GCF_003676395.1. Lineage (NCBI taxonomy): Eukaryota > Metazoa > Chordata > Mammalia > Artiodactyla > Delphinidae > Aethalodelphis > Aethalodelphis obliquidens. Next base: position 13,786,183 of record NW_020837999.1, on the reverse strand, counting down.
TGAGAATATAGCAGTATAGAGCAGATAAAAATTCCTGCTCTCATGAAGCTTACATTCCAGTATTGGGAAGCACAAAATAAACTCAGTAAATAGGTTATATGAGATATTAGAAGGTAAAAAATATATATAATGAAGAAAAAAAAGTAGGGGAGAGGGATAGGGAGCAGCCTAGTGAGATGGGGGTAGGTTTCATCTTTAAATAAGGGTGGTTGGGTAAGGCCTCACTGGGAAGGTGACATTTGAGCAGAGACCTGTAGGACAATGTAGAAGGAAATGCAGAAGGTAGTTAGAAAGTGGGAGTTGTGTGTGTGTGCTTACACAGGTTTTAAAGTTTTTTTTAAGGCGTGAAACTGAATGAATTCTTTGTGGGAATAAATGTAGATACAGAACAGAAGAGAGCTGAGGAATGAGTCCTGAGGCACTCCACAGTTAGAGGTCAAGAAGATGCAGAGGAACCATCAGGGGAAATGAAAGTGAGCAGCTGGTGAGGCAGGGGGGGTGACCAGATGAGGGTCATGTTCTAAGAAAGAGTTTTGAGATGAAGGCTTTGTTCATCTGTGTCAAATTTTTGCTGATGCGTCATCTAGGATGAGAATGGGTAGCTGACCATTGTTTTTAACAACTTAGAGGTCCCTGGTTTCTATGTCATGGGAACTACATCCTGATTGCAGAATCTCAACAGAAAATGGGAGGACAGGATTCAGAGACAGAAATAAGTAGTGTAGACCACTTGGGAGTTCTGAAGAGGAGAAAAAAGTGGGGAAATACCTGGTGGGGCACATGTGGTCAAGAGATTAAAAAAAAAACTAGACAGCCTGTTTGTATGCTGGTGAGGGTGAGGAAATAGAGAGGAAAAAAATAGATGACATAGGAGAGAGAATGGTCATTTCCTTGAGTGAGAGGGTGTGGAATCTGGAGGAGGGATTGGCCTTGAATACAAGATAGACAACTTGTCTGTGGTAACAGGAAGCAAGGCAGAACATACTGGCATAGATACAGGTAGGCGGGTAGGTGGAAGGTATGGGTGTGGTCTTCTGGTGGCTTCTATTTTCTCAGGGGGATAGGAAGGAAGGGCATTGGGGAGGGTGAAGTAAGGGAAAGAGATAAAAGGAACGATGCTCTCTTGGTGTGGCCATTGGTGAATAGGAGGGATTGGCTTTGAATATAGGACAGACTCACTTCTCTGATAAATCTAAGAGTTGTTGATCTTTTTAAACTTTGTTCAGCTTTTATTTGTTGTTAAGAAAGAGTGACAACATCCAAGCTCTTTACATGCTGGACCGGAAACTGGAAGTCCCTATTAGTTTTTCATGTAATCCTCATCACAACTCTGTAATGTGGGTATCATCAGCTCAGTTGCAAAGATAAGGAAAAAGGCTGGAAAAGGTTAAGGGACTTGTGTAAGGCCACACTGCTTGGAAGTGGCAGAACTGGGATCAAACTCAGATCTCACTTCTCCATGGTGGCCGTTGTCCTTCCACAGCGCTGTTTGTCTCTGCTCATGCAAAACATCACAGGCTTATGCTTCATTTGACCACATTTGTTCCGGTGCTTACCTTGAAGCTCTTTAAATTAGAATTTGAATATTTTGACCTGGTTTTGAAAATTGGTGGGTCTTCTGGGTAAATATAGCTTTTGATCATACAGTGGTCTATTACCTAATTCTTTTTTTTTTTTTTTGCGGTACGCGGGCCTCTCACTGTTGTGGCCTCTCCCGTTGCGGAGCACAGGCTCCGGACGCGCAGGCTCAGCGGCCATGGCTCACGGGCCCAGCCGCTCCGCGGCACGTGGGATCTTCCCGGACCGGGGCAGGAACCCGCGTCCCCTGCATCGGCAGGCGGACTCTCAACCACTGCGCCACCAGGGAAGCCCTCTAATTCTTTTTTAACGTGTGACTTTTGCTTCTCCTTAGGGAAAGAAAAAGAGTGAAAAGTGAAATATGCTCATTTTATTACTTGCTATTAGCTCCAGTAAAATGATTTAGGATGGCATACTTTCAAAGAGAGAGCCAAAAGGTAGCTGTAGGAATACACATGATTCCTATTAATTCGTGCAGAAAGAAAAAAGGGACTTAGAGCCATCAGGCCGGAATCTGAGTTGAGTCCTGGCTTTGCCCCTCAGTCTGCAAAGAAGTCTGAACCTCAGTTTCCACATCTGTAAATAACTACTTTCTTATGTTTGCATCATGGTTGAATTAAAAAGCATCTATCAACAGTTTTTGAATACCTTTGTGCCCAGCGTTATGTAAGTGGAAAGGAATAACATAAAAGATATATAATGATGCCTGTCTGCTGGGTATTTGTGGAGAATGGAGAGCTGTGTGCTTCTGGAGATAGGCTGCAAACTGTCAGACCTTGTATTGGACTCACTTCTGCCCTGCAAAATCTGCTGAGACATCTCACACCCTCTGCTTTGGCTCCTAAATTCTGAAGGTTTTTTTGGTTTAATTTCCTAATGTCTTTGGCGACTGCTCAGATGACTGCATATTTCTGTTGGTCCAGGAGTCTATCTAATCCGGTTGGTTACAAAACTCTAGTTTCATTTAGTACAGCATCTTTCTGCTGAGCTCACCACTTTCCACCTGTAGACCCATCCTGACCCAAATGCCCAGGGATCTCTTCCTCTGTTAATTCCATAATTCACCTCATTTGCACTTCCTTTACCTTTAAAGAAAGCCAACACCAAAAGAATGCCTTCCCAATGTGTCCATATTAACCAATATAAAATAAGTAATGCTTATAATTGAGCACATTTAATGTAAGACCTCCCACTCCTACACCCAATGGTGGACACAGGAAAGTCTGCCTAAATTGTGCCTGGCAGACTTGTCTGCATTAGTCATTCTGAATCCTGCTCTGATCAGGTTCAGCTCAGGAATAGAATATTGGAGTCTGCAGTGAGTTGCCTCAAAAACGTGGCAGATGAGTCATCATCCAAGAGACAAGCCAGGAAGACTCAGCAAACAGTGGATGCACTTGGCCGTGCCAGAGGGGCTACCCTGAGAAGTGCTTTGTCAACGTGCTGCTGATAGAGACTTAAGAAATATTAAAGTGCAGCTGAGGGTATGTCCTTAGGCTTGGATTTCACTGCAGGAAATATTTGTATAATAATCCTTTGGAAGGAGTGGTTTAGCAAAATGCCGCGCTGTGTTAGACTTGGGAAGAAAGAATTCGGCTGTTAACTCTCATCAAAACCAACGATGCAGGGCACCATATCCAGCAGCCATGAGGATGTGGGGCCTCAGAAAGGTTCTGTTTTGGTACAGATTTCCCATAGCCTGTCAGGAGCATCCCTCACTTGAGAACCTTGAGTGGTTCTCAAGTGGGGGTGATTTTGTCCCCAGGAGATATTTCTCAGTCTTCTCTATTATCCAGTTTTCTTGAAGAGTACACTTTGACCTGGGAAAGAGTAGAGCATCTTCTTGCCAGGTTTTCTCTTATCCTTCCTCAGTTCCTGACTCCTCAGTTTGAGTGGCTGGAGTGCCATGGTCAGAAAGAAACAACGAAACCTCAGAGAAAGGGATGAATAGAGGGTGATAGGGGTACAAACATGGTGGAAAGATAGCCAGTGGAGCATTTTTCTTATTTTGACTCCTTCCTTCATCCCTTTCTTTCCTCAAACAATTACTGAGGGTTCACTGTAGCCAAGCACTGTGTGGCACTGAGAATAATACAAAGATGAATGACATAATCCCTACACTTGAGAAATTCATAATCTAGTGGGGAAGATAGACTTGTAAATCAATAATTAGAATATGTGGTTAGTACTTCAACAGAAACATAAGTTCATGAGTGATGAACTGCTGAGGGAGTTTGTCTTAGTTTTCTATTGCTGCTGTGACAAATTACCAGAAAGTTAGTGGCTTAAAATGACACACATTTTTTCTCTTCTAGTTCCGGAGACAAGAAGTCTGAAATCAGTTTCACTGGTTCAACATCAAGGTACCAGGAGGGCTTGTTCCTTCTGGAGACTCTAGAGGAGAATCAGTTTCTTTGCCTTTTCTGGCCTCCGGAGGCCACTTGCATTCCTTGACTCATGACCTCTTCCTTGCATCACTCCAACCTCTTGCGTTTGTTGTCACATCTCCTTCTTCTTCTTTTTTAGTCAAATCTCCTCTGCCTTTCTCTTATAAGAAGTCTTGTGATGACATTTAAGGTCCACCTAATCTAGGATAATCTCTCCATCTCAAGATCCTTAACCCAGTCACATCCACAAAGTCCCTTTTTTGACATATAAGGTAACATGGTAACAGGTTGTAGGATTAGAACCTGGATATCATTGGGAGTCGTATTCAGTCTACTACAGTTACAGAATGATGAAAAGGGCATTGGGGCTGGGCCTTGAGGAATGAGTAGGAGTTCTGCCAATTTTCTAGGCTGAAGGGATGTAATGCGGAAAGACTCACCTGCTTAGGAACGACAAAAATCTTTAAAGTAACTAGACTATAGACTGCATGATGAAGGAAGACAGAAGTCGAAGCTGGTGAGAACAAGGCCAAATCACGAAGAGCCTTGAATACTAGACCAAGAAGTTTGGATCCGGCCTTTTTAACAACAGATGGAATGGGCTGTTGACAAAGTCAAGTGGAGAGATAATGAGGTCTGAATGAAGGCAGATGCATTGGCATTCATCAACTACTAAATAACAGAGCTGTTCTTGTCGAGGGGGAATGCTGAACCTTCTTAACTCCTGCCCCCATCACTATGTTCTGGTTTAAGCCCTGCCATCTAGATGATTATGAAAGCCTCCAAAATCCTCCAGTTTTGCTGCTATCACTATCCAATCAATTTCTCACTCTGTAGCCAGAGTGATCTTCTAAAACACAGGGCTGACCACACTACTGTCTGCCTAGTTACCAATGGCTCCCATTTACATTTAGGACACATATAACCCTCCAGCAGCTGGGCCCTGCTCACCCTTCCACTCTCTCTACGATGCTTTGCTTGGCCATTGTTCCTAAGTAAATCTCAGGACAGCCTCAGCTGACTACTGGGCCTAAGACGTCTCTCCCAGGAGACTTTAAACCTTCATGTGAGACCAAGTCACCATTCCCAACCTCTTCTGTTTGTGGGAGTACTTTTGAGTCCCAACGCATCCTTGCTTGTCAGTTTGACCTTGATCAGAATCACTTGAGTCCTCCCCAATATGATTTAGTAATTTTGAATCTCAGGGTCAAGGGTGGTGTCCTAGGCAGGATTCTAAGATGTCTCTCAAGTTTCACCTTCCCCAGTCTCCCCCACCTCATGCCCAAACCTGGGTAGATGCCCTGTATAATCCCATCTCCTTTGTGGGGTTGGAATCTGTGAATATAATAGGATATCACTTACATGATTAGTGATCACAAGTTAATCCAAAGGCAGATTTCCCTGAATGGGCCTGACCTCAACAGAGGAGCCTTTAAAAGAGGTTAGAAACCTATGCTCCTGCTGGCCTCATGGAAGAGGAAGATATACTAAGTGGGAGAGGGCCAGTGGAGCTGAATGCAGGTGGGGGATGATATGGCGAGGAAAAACAGTAAACTTCTAGAAGCTGAAAGCAGCCCCAAGCCAACAGCCAGACTGTAGGACTCAGTCCTACAGTCTCAACCAATCAAATTCTTCCTACAACATCTGTGTTTGGAGGAGGACCTCCAAGTTCCAAGAAGGAACACAGCCTGGGCAACACCATGGTTTCAGCCCCTGAGGAAGAGAACCTAGCTCAGCAGTGTGTGGATTTCTGTCTACAGAAACAAGGAGATAATAAGTGGGTGTTGTTTTAAGTCACTAAATTTGAGTCCCTTCACACCCAACAGACCCCCCTGGTCTCCTTATGCAAATCAGTCCATTCCCTTCCCTGGGCCCTGCATAGCAAGAGGTCCTGGGGAGACATCAGGCCACAAAGTCTTTTTCCATCTTCCTGTCCTGGATACTTTCTGGTTTTAGAGTTGCATAACCAAGAGGGTCATTCCAAAGATTCTTCTCGAATAAAGTTCTGTGTCCAAAGGACTTGCTGGCTTTACCTACACAGAGAAGCAATGCTGAGCTGCTATCTTAGGAAAACGTGAAAAATTGTGTCATACATGGCTAAGAGCGAGGAAAAGAGTAGAAGGAGGAATTCTAAGGAGCTGGTTGTAAGTGGTTTGCACAGTGTGGTCCCAAATGCAGCATCAGGAGCAGCATCTGGGAACTTGCTAGCAATGTGAATTCTCGGGCCCTGACCCAGATCTCCTAAATCACGAACTGTCTTAACAAGCCCTCCAGGTGATTCTGATGTACAATAAACTTCAAAACCACTGACTTAGACAAATCATTCTTGATTACATTAATGACATATAGCATCATTTTCTTTTTTTAATTAATTTTTATTGGAGTATAGTTGATTTACAATGTTGTGTTAGTTTCTGCTGTACAACAAAGTGAATCAGTTATACATATACATATACCCACTCTTTTTTTGATTCTATTCCCATATAGGTCATTGCAAAGTATTGAGTAGAGTTCCCTGTGCTACACATTAGGTCCTTATTAGTTATCTATTTTATTTATTTATTTATTTATTTATTTATTTATTTATTATTTGTTTGCAGTACGTGGGCCTCTCACTGTTGTGGCCTCTCCCGTTGCGGAGCACAGGCTCCGGATGCGCAGGCTCAGCGACCATGGCTCACGGGCCCAGCCGCTCCGCGGCATGTGGGATCTTCCCGGACCGGGGCATGAACCCGTGTCCCCTGCATTGGCAGGCGGACTCTCAACCACTGCGCCACCAGGGAAGCCCCAGTTATCTATTTTATATATAGTAGTGTGTATATGTCAATCCCAATCTCCCAGTTTATCCCTTCCCTCCACTTTTCTCCTTTGGTAACCATAAGTTTGTTTTCTACATCTGAGACTCTATTTCTGTTTTGTAAATAAGTTCATTTGTACCATTTTTTAAAGATTCCACATCTAAGCAAACCCTTCTGAAGACTGTCACAGTCACAAAGGATGCAGAGCATGGACAAGGCTCAACCATGCCCACACTGGCCACAAAGTGACCAGCCAGTCTCACGCTCTCATAGACTCTGATAACAGGATGGTCAGAGAATCTGTGATATTGGGGTGTCAGGGTCACCTTGGGATTTAACCCCTGCCCACGATTGAAACTTTGTCCTCATGAAGCCTGCCACATAGTTGATGTTCAATAAATACTTGTAAGATCCACGATTAAAATAATCCTCTATGATGGAACCGGAGAGACTATATCCCTTGCTCAGGCCCTGGGGTTGGTTCACTCAGGGATAAATCCACCCTCATTAAGAGAAAAGACAGTCTCCTAACCTAGCCCCCTTAAGGAATCTTTCTGGAACATCAGAGGTATGGTGCTTGACGAGTAGTGCCTTGGCATTCAGAAAGAAGCCACGAAGCAGAAGAAAGTACCATTCAAGAGCCCGTGGAGCCCATCTCTGCCAGCTTTGGTCCCAATTCAGGTTACTGGAGTGGGTCTAGCACCCGTGCTTGCCTGAGTCAACACCCTCGACTGCCATTCCCCTATAGGGAGCCTTGGACAGAAACTCCTGCACCCCTTCTTGCCTTACTGAAATTAAAAAGAAAACAATTTGCATTAGTGTGCATGACCAGCAGATGGGAAATTGAATGACCCTTTCTGGGCAGCAAAGGTGTTCCCAGGGCTAACAGTTACTAGTACACATTCCAAGAGCACAAGGTACTTTTTTAGTATGGCTAACCAGACTTTTCCGGAATCATGCATTATTATGCGATTCCTGTTGCCTTGGAAAACTCAGATGATTAAAAGAGTTTATGTTTGCCACTTCCAAGAATCCCTCTTGCAATTTAAATGATTCATGCACCCAAGTTTTACAAAGAGGAAAACAACCTCATTGTTATTTGCTCTGTTAAAGCCCTCAAGTGTTCAGCTTATTATTTTGTTATCTGGTAAAAAGGGGGAGTTTATCTCTAATTCTCTAATCTTTTCCATGGGGAATTCTTATGGGATAATAAAAATTTCTTATTTAACTAGCAGAGAAACAGCTGCTGCTCTCATCTTTTCTTCTTTTTTGGGGAGGGCAGGAGGGAGAGATAATGTCAATCACATGCTAGTATTCTCATGCCATGTAGCAAATTTCAGGAGAAATGGGCAGAAGTGAAGTCAGAGTGATAAGGATATTCCTCTATCTCTAATCCTTGCACCAGAACAATAACACAGTTGTGGAGACTGCTAACTGTCTCCCAGCAGTCATCTCCTCCTTCTTCCTTTTTATAGGTTTTTTGAGTTTTACTTGTACTTATTTGTGTGCTTGTATTTAGCTCTATGTAATTTTATCACCTGTGTAGGTTTGTGTATCCATCACCACAGTCAAGGTGGAGAAGGGTTCTGTCATCACAAGGGTCCCTAGTGTTGCCTTTTTATAACCACACCTCCCTCCCTCCTGTCTCTTTCTCCCCTCCTCCCCCCACCATCCCATGGCCCTCCACTACTGCCCCTATCCCTGGAAACCACTGATCTATTCCATTTCTATAATTTTGGCATTTCAAAGATGTTGTGTAAGTGGAATCCTACGGTATGTAACGTGTTGAGATTGACTTTTTTTATTCAACATAATTCCCTTGAGATTCATACAAGTTGTTTCATGTATCAGTAATTCGTTTTTTATTGTTGAGTAGTATTCCATGGTGTGGGTGTATCACAGTTTGTTAGCCATTCACCCACTGAAGAATATGTAATTGTTTCCAGTTTGGGCTATGAACATCTGTGTACAGGTTTTATAGTCAACAGTGTCATTCCTCTGGGATAAATGCCCAAGAGTGCAATTGTTAGGGCGTATGGTAGTTACATATTTAGTTTTATAAGAAACCGCCAAGTGTCTTTCCTACCCACAATGTATGAGGGATCCAATTTCTCCGCATCCTCACCAGCATTTGGTGTCACTATTTTTTGTTTTAGCCATTCTGATAGGTATGCAGTATCTCCTTGTGGTTTTAATTTGTATTTTTCAAATGGCTAATGATGTGGAGTATCTTTTGTGGGCTTATTTGCCATCTGTATATCTTCTTCAGTGAAATGTCTGTTCATATCTTTTGCTCATTTTTTAATTAGATTGCTCATTTTGGGGACCATTAAAAATTATTTGTTGGGGCTTCCCTGGTGGCGCAGTGGTTGAGAGTCCGCTTGCCGATGCGGGGGGCGCGGGTTTGTGCCCCGGTCCGGGAGGATCCCACATGCCGCGGAGCGGCTGGACCCGTGTGCCATGGCCGCTGAGCCTGCGCGTCCGGAGCCTGTGCACCACAATGGGAGAGGCCACAACAGTGAGAGGCCCGCATACTGCAAAAAAAAAAAAAAAAGTAAAAATTATTTGTTGAGTTTGAGAGTCCTCCGTATGTTCTAGATGGTGATCCTCTGTCGGATCTGTGGTTTGCCATCGTTTTTTTTCCTTAATGACTGAACTTTTGGGGTATAAGTTGGGCATCTGGCTACTTTTCCCAACTCTCTTGCAGCTAGATGTAGCCATGTGGCAAAGTTCAGACCAATGAGATGTAAGCAGAATTCATACATGCTGTGTCTGAGTCATCTCCAATGAAAACAAAAATTACGAGTTCTGAAATTCTATCTTCTCTCCCTTCCTGCAACAAGCCTCTCGCAGCCACCCAGCTTCAACCATGCAGATGAGGACTGTGCCTTAGGGCAAGGTTTGCAGACTTTTATTGAGGGACAGATAGTAGATAGTTTAGGCTTGTGGGCCATATGGTCAGCAACTCTGCTGCTGTAGCCCAGAAGCAACCCTAGACAAATGGGCATGGATGTGTTTACATAAAATTTTATAAAACAGGTGGTCTGCTCATGGACTTCAGTTTGCTGACTCTACTTTAGGAGTCTATCTTGAGAAAAAGCCACAGACAACAACAATGGGATCCCCAAACAGTCACATGGAAACATTCTACCAACTTGAACTCCTTCCCTCTAGATTAATTCCCTCTAGATTAACTTCTTCCCTCTAGATTAACTAACTTCTTTCTTATTTAAGTCACTTTCTGTTAGGGGCTCTTTGTTGTAGCATCTCAGCCTATGCCTATCTAACAGCAATGAACTTGACATTCACGGGGCACTTGCTATGCTTGATGTGCAAAGATGATTCAAAGGTACATCATCTATATTCCTTGCCCAGACAGAGCTTGCAGTGTAGTGTGAAAGGATAGCCCAGTACCATAAGATTGAGCTGTAACTGAGTTATAAACAAAAGTGCTCTGTAAACAGGGTGGGGATAAGAGTGGGGAGCAGGGAACGCTAAGTGTCTAACATATGGCAGACATTTTAGTGTTATTATGTAGCTAAATGTTCAGAGATGTCTGTGAAGTATGTTGTTATATATCCATTTTAGAGACGAAAAAATGAGTCTCTGAAAAATTACTTAAGTTTCCCAGTAGGAGAGACAAATTTGAACCTTTGAAAAGTGTCCACTCCAATCATGGATTTATTCATTGTTGACATTCACAGACTGACCTGACTCCCCTTCCTCTGGATCACAGCAAGCCCTTTCCTTCCTCCCCAAATCCTCCCTGGTAGGTAGAGCCTCCATCATCATATTCAATTAAAGTTAGCGCCACAAGCATTTATTATGCACCTTCTATCTACTCAGAACCCAAACCAGGAAAGTTGAAGGAATGAAGGAAAAGGACTGGAAAGGACTTTACCTTTAAAAGAACAAAGCTTTTCCCAGATATAAACCCACGCACATATGGTCACCTTATTTTTGATAAAGGAGGCAAGAATATACACTGGAGAAAAGAGAGCCTCTTCAATAAGTGGTGCTGGGAAAACTGGACAGCTACATGTAAAAGAATGAAATTAGAACACTCCCTAACACCGTACACAAAAATAAACTCAAAATGGATTAAAGACCTAAATGTAAGGTCAGAAACTATCAAACTCTTAGAGGAAAACATAGGCAGAACACTCTATGACATAAATCACAGCAAGATCCTTTTTGACCCACCTCCTAGAGAAATGGAAATAAAAACAAAAGTAAACAAATGGGACCTAATGAAACTTAAAAGCTTTTGCACAGCGAAGGAAACCATAAGCAAGACAAAAAGACAACCCTCAGAATTGGAGAAAATATTTGCAAATGAAGCAACTGACAAAGGATTAATCTCCAAAATTTACAAGCAGCTCGTGCAGCTCAATATCAAAAAAACAAACAACCCAATCAAAAAATGGACAGAAGACCTAAATAGACATTTCTCCAAAGAAGATATACAGAGTGCCAACAAGCACATGAAAGAATGCTCAACATCATTAATCATTAGAGAAATGCAAATCAAAACTACAATGAGATATCATCTCACACCAGTCAGAATGGCCATCATCAAAAAATCTAGAAACAATAAATGGTGGAGAGGGTGTGGAGAAAAGGGAACCCTCTTACACTGTTGGTGGGAATGTAAATGGATACAGCCACTGTGGAGAACAGTATGGAGGTTCCTTATAAAACGAAAAATAGAACTACCATACGACCCAGGAATCCCACTACTGGGCATATACCCTGAGAAAACCAAAATTCAAAAAGAGTCATGTACCACAATGTTCATTGCAACTCTATTTACAATAGCCAGGACATGGAAGCAACCTAAGTGTCCATTGACAGATGAATGGAGAAAGAAGATGTGGCACATATATACAATGGAATATCACTCAGCCATAAAAAGAAACGAAATTGAGTTATTTGTAGTGAGGTGGATGGACCTAGAGTCTGTCATACAGAGTGAAGTAAGTCAGAAAGAGGAAAATAAATACTGTATGCTAACACATATATATGGAATCTTAAAAAAAAAAAAAAAAGATTCTGAAGAACCTAATGGCAGGACAGGAATAAAGATGCAGACTTAGAGAAAGGACTTGAGGACATGGGGAGGGGGAAGGGTAAGCTGGGACGAAGTGAGAGAGTTCATGGACTTATATATACTACTAAATGTAAAATATATAGCTAGTGGGAAGCAGCCACATCGCACAGGGAGATCATCTCCGTGCTTTCTGACCACCTAGAGGGGTGGGATAGGGAGGGTGGGAGGGAGGGAGACGCAAGAGGGAGAAGATATGGGGATATATGTATATGTATAGCTGATTCACTTTGTTATAAAGCAGAAACTAACACACCATTGTAAAGCAATTATACTCCAATAAAGATGTTAAAAATATATATATCCAGCATATTACCAGAGTCAGCAGTCTGTGACTGCAAAATAATATTTTCTTTTCTTTGGTATTCAAGATACAAAGATTACTAGGCCTATTGCATGGACTACCAGAAATCTATTTTACTCCAGGGTTTCAGTTTCCAACAGATTTTGGAGAAGCTCCAAGGAATGTATCTACATAGATGGTTCTCTATTGGTGGACTCATGCACTTGTTCCTGCAGCCCATGCTCTGGACCACTGCTTCTCCAAAGCCAGGATTCTCAGTATGGAAAAAGGAAGAGACAGATGTAAGCTAGAAGAGGCTCCTGCTGGGTTTCAGGGTAGAAAAACTAGTTCAAATCAAACGCGGCCAGATACTTTTTTGGCCTCGAGGCATGTGGGATCTTGGCTCCCCAAACAGGGATCGAACCTGCACCCCATGCATTGGAAGGTGAAGTCTTTACCACTGGACCACCAGGGAAGCCTCAAAAAAATCATTTCTTTAGCTGTTCAAAGCATACTCTGTTTAAGGCTGACCTTTATTCATGTCATAAGCAAAGCATTGTCATTTTATTCTGAAATATAATTGAGGTATATGGTGCACTGTTTTCTCCTTTAAAAAAAAAATAAATAAAGAACAAAGCTTTTGACAGTGTTGGACTTTATCTGAACCCTGTGGTCCTGTAAGCTGCAGTTAAAAAATCCCTCCACATTTCTGTGTTCCTGGACTGGCTAACCACAAAGAACCCTGGGTCCTTACATATTCTGAGGTAAGATCTGTCTCCATCCTTCCCTAGGACTCCCAAAAGACTCCTAATGACTCACTTGTTTACCTGCCTCTTTAAATCCCAGGTCCCCTTCCTTTTCCTTGAGACAGTCCTCATTAATGAACATTCTCCCTACTGTAATAGCCTAAGTAAAATCATATCCTTAATTGTCCGGTGCATTTTGCCTTGTGCGGTTTTGGTGCTATGACTCCAATAGGATTGGACCTCATCTTTGAATCTTCATTTACTCCATCTACATATTGAAGCTTCTCAGAGCCATTGTGCTCCCTTCCTGACTTCTGACTTGGGACCCCAACAGTGGGCTCCACCCTGGGTCCTGTACTCTGGGCTCTTGTCTGTTACTAGCAAAGTATCTGATGTTGATTCTTTTTGAGTACTCACTTGACTTCTGGTCCTGGCTTCTCTTGGTTTTATCATCTGACAAGTTGGTGTTCTCTGAAACAGGTTAACGTAAATGTGACAGATGTGATGTCATGAAACAGATCTTTTCTCTGTTGGATGAAAGATGGCACAGAATCAGAATTGTTAGTCTTTTCTGTTTGTCTGAGTTCAAATCAATTAAGAATTTGTAAACACTGGGAAGGGAAGAATTCCTTGATATGGACTGGTGAGGTTTGTATTTCTGTGTTTACCCTTGACCCATAGCTGAAATTTTTTTTATTATTATTTTGTTATTTATTTATTTTTTTTGGCTGTATGCGGTCCTCTCACTGCTGTGGCCTCTCCAATTGCGGAGCACAGGCTCCGGACGCGCAGGCTCAGCGGCCATGGCTCGCGGGCCCAGCCGCTCCACGGCATGTGGGATCCTCCCGGATCGGGGCACGAACCCGTGTCCCCTGCATCGGCAGGTGGACTCCCAACCACTGTGCCACCAGGGAAGCCCAATAGCTGGAATTTTAAATTTGAAGCTATAAGCTTACTCTCTGTTGTGTCTGTATATTTATACGTCTGTAATCCAGAAAAATCTTAACTTTCATTGTGTGTGTAGTATTTTCCTACTTCTGAATTGTATTACCAAATTAGATTATAAATCTCTTATAAGAGCTCTGTTTTGATTACCTTAGAGGTAAATAAGTGCTTATGTAAAAGGAATATTCCTAAAATTCTAAGAAATTAAGGAAATTATACCTCAAATATTTTCATTATGCCTCAAATATTTTCATTGTGAAAAGAGAGATATTGCTATATAAACTAACTCAGAAAACGTTTTAAGAATTCAAGTTCATGGGGATTTCCCTGGTGGCGCAGTGGTTAAGAATCCGCCTGCCAATGCAGGGGACACGGGTTCAAGCCCTGGTCTGGGAAGATCCCACATGCTGTGTAGCAACTAAGCCCAGGCGCCACAATTACTGAGCCCACGCGCCACACTACTGAAACCTGCTTGCCTAGAGCACATGCCCCGCAGCAAGAGAAGCCACCGCAATGAGAAGCACACGCACCACAACGAAGAGTAGCCCCTGCTTGCTGCAACTAGAGAAAGCCCGCACGCAGCAACGAAGACCCAATGTAGCCAAAATTAAATAAATAAAAATAAATAAATTTTTTAAAAAAGAATTCAAGTTCACATAATTTAGGTAAATCTTTGGCAAAGAAGACAAGTTTAATAATTTTGGTTTAATAAAAACAGCTGTTTTTTCTGTGTTATTGACAGTAAGTATAAGAGAAGCATATATTTTTATTCTACTTTGGTATGGGTTTTCTGAACATATACGTGTTCACTTATCAAATAGGTTAACAGTACTTTTACTTAATGGTTAAGGTTATGAAAAACATACATTTGTATTTAACCAAACTGAATCATTATTCTGAAAACTTTATTTCAACAATAATTATGTTTTATAGTATGTAAGCTGGAAGATAACTTCCAAGAACATTAGGTGACTTAAAACCTTGGTCTTCTACTAAATTGAGTTAATTAATGGGTATTCATTGGATACATACATCACCTCCAAGTAAGATAGAGTACTAAAACACTAATTACTAATCATACTTTTAGGTTTAAATACGCTTACCTCTTATTTTTATATGCTGCAGGGAGTCTATCTATTTTTGGGAGTCTATCTTATTTTTATATGCTGCAGGGAGTCTATGTTCAATTTTTGCCACTTTGAGACACTGTACTAGAAGGGATGTGTATGGTTATAGGAAGTTGTGAGCTCTGCTAATCTGCTGCAAAATGCTGGTGTGTGACAGATTGTTCACAGTTATTGGCCTCCTAATTTTCTCTGTGGAATAGAAGTTACTGTGGTTAAAAGTTATAATCAATATATGTGAAGGAGATGGTAGAGAGGACCAGTTTTGTATGCAAGGTAGGCAGGATGTGCTTTTGTTAATGAAAGGAGAGAGTGGTTTGGTCCTAAGCTGTAATGACTCGTTGCTGCAGAATGAGAAAGAGGAAAGAGGAAGGCCAAACCTAAATGGATATAAAATGTTATAGAAGATTTGTGGAAAGGAAATTGTATTTTTTTGTGGTCAAAACTAGCTTGGGTTTGATAGCTTTCTTTATAAGATTTCAAAAGGGACTTTTAGTGTCAAATATTATGCTGATGGAAAACTGGGATTGTTCTTATCTCTGTTAAAATGGCAAAATTTTCTCTCTAACCTCTTAATATGAGGTTATAAAATGTTATTCTTTGCCTTCTGTATAATCTGACTTAGATCACAAAGGTTTTGTGTCTTAACAGAATAACCTTCTATGGTTTATATTGATTTTAATGTATCTTTGATGATTTAAGAAAATAAAAGCTTATCACTTAGAAAAGAACATGTCACCTTCAGTGTTTATTTTTGAATGTTTCATTCTCACTTTGAAATGAGAAGCAAAATGATGTGTCTCAGGTACCCATGATCCAATTCTATCTTAGGTGTTCAAATCTCCTAGCAACTTTTGATTTTTGTCTTTCCAAAATCCAATTATAAGTGATATCTTTACACCTAAAACTGTCTTTGAGATTTCCCAGAGGGCCCCTAGAAAATCACAGAGGATTTGTTCTTTCACCTTGTAAAAATAGAGGTGCTAGAAATAATAAAATTTATTTGATATGTTACTATTGATGAATGCAAGCAAAGAGTTAGCAAATCAGAAGAGATGCTTAGCCTTCCCTAGGTAAATTTATATGGGTGATGTTATTAATACAAATATTTCAAATTGCATGTCATGTGGGAAGTTTCTAGAAATTTGTCAGTGCCCTTGCTGTCTATAATATGTTCCTATTTATCAGAGTCCTGGTTCTTCTTTGCCTTATATTAGACAACAACAGTGTAGAGTTAGTCATATTTTCAGTATTTAAAAAAATGTTAACTTCAATGCAACTTTACTTCTTTAGTCTAAATCTAGCAACTTCTAGAACTAAAACCTGACTGCCCAGATCCCTATCAGGACACTAGGGTTCCCTAAGATCTGAAGAGGCCCTGCAAGCTGAAGCCCAACAACTTGCCATAAACTTATAGGGGCTCATCACTGCAGCAGAATTCTCCCTGGACAAGTTGCGTCTGGACCACTAAGGGAGTCCAGTGAAATGCTCAGGTCATACATGCTCTTTTACAAGACATAACCAAGACAGTGGACAACATCACCAAAAACATTGACATCCCAGCTGGAAAGCTTTAAGAAACTCAAAGAGTAGTGCTGAATAACCTCTACCAACCACTTGGAATCCACTGGACTGGCTGCCCTCAGAATTCAGCTCCTGGCTCTTCAATACAATATTCAATGCTAATACTTACCTTTTTAATTTTAGACATCCCTCTTTCAAGATGCCTGATCTCCAGAACCCTAAAATGACTTGATCTTGGCCACCACTTCTCAACAGATGGTTCAACTGGTTTTACAGGAATAACACTAACAAGAGTCCTTGGGAAACTATTTCTTAGACCCTACTTTGCCCTCTCAAGAGGTTTATGATCACCTCTGAGTTGTTCATCAATGAATGATATTTGTCTGAAAAAAAAGGTTCTGAAAATGAATTATTTTCTGAAACTTGTGCTCCCAGAAAGTTGCAACAGCTAAGAAATCCCCACACTACTATATATAAATAGATAAACAACAGGTTCTACTGTAGAGCACAGGGAACTATGTTCAGTACCTTGTAATAGCCTATAATGGAAATGAAT
Source organism: Aethalodelphis obliquidens (assembly GCF_003676395.1). Lineage (NCBI taxonomy): Eukaryota > Metazoa > Chordata > Mammalia > Artiodactyla > Delphinidae > Aethalodelphis > Aethalodelphis obliquidens. Next base: position 13,769,135 of record NW_020837999.1, on the reverse strand, counting down.
TTGAAAAGAAATTCAGCTATATATGTATATGCATATTTGTGTGTATGTGTGTGTGTGTGTATTACTGAATCACTTTGCTGTACACCAGAAAGTAATACAACACTGTAAATCAATTATACTTCAATAAAATAAAATAAAAATGAATGCCAAAAACCAAAACCCTAAACCAACCAACCAAATGAAAAAAGAGATCTGCCCCCCTCTTGTGTCCCAGGAGCAGCTAACCACAAAGGACCATCCTTCCTTTGTATATTCCAAGGTCCATTTCCATCCTTCCTCCTGACTCCCATAAGACACACAGATGACTTTCTTGTTTACCTGCTTCTACAAAACCCAGGTCCCCATCCTTTTTTTGAGATGTTCCTCATTAATAAACGTTCTCCTTATTGCAATAGCCTGAATAAAATCATATCGTTAATTATCTGGTACATTTTGTCTTTCATACTTTTCTTTCCTCTCATTTCTATGGTTGAGTTCTCTCAATTTCTTCATCTCTCTGAGCCTCGGTTTCCTCACCCATAAAGGACCATTACTTCTACCTCCAAAAGGTGTGAAGATTAAGTGAGATAATACATAGGAAAGAACAAAGCTAGTCCAACAGTAAGTGGTCAATAAGTATTCATCCTTCTCCCTAGAGGAAAACAATCTCAATGCAATTGGTGGCCAGAGTGGGAGCTAGTTAAAAGAGAGGGGATAAGTCAATGTAACCTTGTCTCCACAAGTGGGAAAACAATTCAGAACAGGTGCTCTGATGTTGAAGTGAACAGCACAGGGCAGGAGCGCTATTTCATATGGGGCAGAAACTATAGCACTAATGGAGGTTGGAAGTATGTCTTCCTTCCTTCTGGAAAGTAGATATCCTGTTCCATTTGGATTTGAAAGTGAGTGGAAGCCTGTTCCCATGTTAACACTGAGATGGTTAGGAAAACAGTTTACCTTCACGGCCCAATGGCAAGGAGCATCTCAAATGGTAGCCATCTTCCTACTTTGGAGTGGCTGGCTGGGTAGGTGCCCACATTGTAGGTTTACTAAATATTTCCAGGGACGTCCCGTAGACTCTGTCTGGCAAGTAAGGGGGCCAGGTGCGTTGGTTGTGTTCATATCTCTGGCCAGAAAAACACAGGTCTGGGGAAAAGTTAAGAGTGATATTTCTGACAGTGCTGTATAATGTTTTCCATAATTCTCCCAGCTCTTTGTGGAGTCCCCTCCAGTTTGGCTGACAGAGACTGACAGCGTCTAAACACACCTCAGGATTACAGGAAAGGAGAAAAACTGAGGAAACCATGAACATTATGTGGACATTTAAAAATGAGAGAACAAAGTCTCCACTTGACAATTCAACTGGAAACTCAAATTGCAGCAGTTAGCATTCATGGAATTCCAGTTTTAGATACACAAATGCAAAGTAATCAGAAAAACATTTGCTTCTGAAAAGTGATCACCTTGTTGCTTAGTGTGAAGCTGTAATCAGCCTGAATGTAAAATGAACAAATTCTGAAGACCTGGAGATTTTAACCTCTGAGAACGTGAGACTGCATTTGAGGACCTTACAGAATTTGGCTAGCTTTTTCGCTGCTTTCTCTAACTTACCACTCTATGGTCCTCAGCGATGTTTATTTTTTTCGTATTTCCAATTCTCTTCTCCCTGCCATTGCCTTTTTAAATTTCTCACCCCATCTGAGCCAAATTATCTAGTAAGCACAGTAGGCACAGTGCATAGGGCCCATAAAACTGTTTTCATTTCTTTTAAAATCAGGAAAAAATGAATTTTTTAGGTCAGAGAAAATGTTTTAATATATTCATCTTTATTCCAATGCATAAATATAATTTAAAAAATTTTTTATGGAGTAAGGAGCCCATGGAAGTCATAGCACAGTCCTGAGCAGTTGGATTTGCTTGTAATTTGCTTGTAATTTTTTTTTTTTTTTTTTTTTTGCGGTACGCGGGCCTCTCACTGCTGCGGCCTCTGCCGCTGCGGAGCACAGGCTCCGGACACACAGGCTCAGCGGCCATGGCTCACGGGCCCAGCCGCTCCGCGGCATGTGGGATCCTCCCGGACCGGGACACGAACCCGTGTCCCCTGCATCGGCAGGCGGACTCTCAACCACTGCGCCACCAGGGAAGCCACCCCGCCATCTTTTTTTGAGGAGCATAGTAACCTGGCCCAAGAGTAATAGTAACTACCATTTAGGGGTGCCTACTATGTGTCACACCCATTTCATAAGTTATATCTGAACAATATAAACACTCTGCAAGATATCAATAGATACTAAAATTTTCATTTTATAGACCAGAAAAATTGGGTAACTGGTCAGTGACATAGAGCTAGGAGTGCAGCAGGAAATTCTCCAAATCCCTGCTATACTTCTGGAAATGGAGGACTCTATGCTTTGTGTTAGGCAGGAAGAAAGATCCAATCCACATCCTCGTGGGTTTCAGTTCTGAGAGATCCAAAGGAACAGTGAAGGAAGGTATAAACTCTTCCTGACCATCATTCTCCCCATTGTTGACACCCTAATATGAAATCAACCTTTCACCCCTGAGAGAGCCTCTGGATATTATTTATCAGCTGACTCCCCCAGCACACTGAGAAACAATGCAACTGCTCTCAGAGATCTTAAGTTTCCTCTTTTCTCTCTTTCAAGGGAACACAAGAGCTCTGTTTGAAAACTATGTTGCAGCCTGACTAAGGAAGGTCACTTAACACAGGCCCACTGGTGCCAAACTCCTAGACATTCTTCCGGCAGAGACTGAATGTTCGGAAACCTGTCGGTCATTGAACATGGATGTGTGATGTCAATTAATAATCAAGCACAAATGTGCATTTTCTCTGGCTCTTTTCCTGTGCGTTCTTAAGATCTTACCAACTAGACTTGTAAATTCCTGGTGGGCAGAGATGAGTCGTACATTTCTTTTGTGCCATAGGCTTCCTCTCTTTCACTTACCACTGTTCAATGTGTGCTTAGTAAGGATTTCATGCAATGGATGACAGGATGAACGTAGTTTTACTTTTTCTGCAATACTGACTTAGGAGTATAACTTCTCTTGGATAGGAGGAACAGACAAATAAAAAACAGCTTATCTAGGAAAACCTATTCCTAGTGGATTTCGTTGCTCTAATCCAGAGATTAGAACCCAGGGGAGGCTAAGGGAGTGTGGCCATGTGGCAACCCCTAGATCTCCTGGAATTGCACTTTCCCTGTGCCGGCAAGTCTCTCTGTATTCTCTTCATTGGAGCTGCTAACAGTTCTGAAAGAAAAAAAATGGTTCACAGTCCTGAAGATTACATTTGATCACAATTTAAAAAAAAAATGCATTGGGTGCTAATAACATGAGAATAAAAGCAGAGACTCTTTTCAGAAATGTTCCCACCCATCTCCAACCAGGCTGTTTCCCAACCTCCTTCTGATCATTAATGAGGTTATTAAGATTGACCAATCTGTTGGGACCTGCATGGAGACTCTGGTACCTCGCACTAATTTCTGTTCCACCTAGCCCCAAATAAGCTTAGGGCACAATGGCAAATTAGATTTCAGGAGACAATGGATTTTGGAACCAACGAAACCCAAATAAATCATGTTTACTGCCCTAGAGAAAGGACATTGCTTTAGTCCTCACATCAAAGTCCAACGACTTGCTTTGTTCAGTCTCTTTAAGGGTAGTTTAGATCAGCAGGAGGGGTGAGAAAGGGGGTAGCGGACCCTTCCCCTGTCAGGGTGGGGCAGTCTGCTGATCAGTGTCTCAAGAAAACCTCTGAGTTGGCAATTGGTCTGCAACAGGTCCTTGGACCTCCCATTTTTCTGCATTCCCTCCTGAGCTCCTGAGTTACGTCTCATTTCTGTAGATCCTTGGTACCAACAGAGTCAATGATCTACTAGCCTCAGAACTGATGGGGCTTAAGTTAAAGACCCAGAAAGCTGACCAACTGGTACATCCCAAAGCTATACAAGACTGAGTTTTAAATCCTCAAGAATCAGAGAAATGGATCTTGAACCACAGCAGTTAGCGGGGAGCCATGGGCAGGGGATAGTGATAAATAATTCTGAGCCATTTTGATTAGAATTCAAATCCCATAGTGAGCTCTCATATCATTTTCTCTCTTTTTAACACTTAGTCATTTATTTTTAAATAATAATATGAGTATGGTACAAAAACAAAATTATTCAAAAAGGTTGATAGTAAAAGGTAAGATTGTCTTCCATTGTCACACCTCCTACCTAGTTTCCTTCTCAAAAGGTAACTGCTGTTATCAATTTCTTGTGTATCCTGCCTATCAAATTCTATGCATAAGCAAAAACATGTATAAATGTTTCCTATTCTTTAAGAAAGCAGAAGTTAGCATTCTGAACTGACTCCTTTACACTCTGATCTTTTTTATTTAACAATATATAATACCTTAGAGATTAGTTCATTTCTATTCATATTGAACAGTCTTATCCTTTTTTAAATAGCTGTATAGTATTGAAATATAAGAATGTATCCATTTTTTTAAAGTTCTCTATTGGTAGATAGTTTCCAACAGATTGCTTTTATAAACAATGCTGTAATGAATAACTGTGTACATATCATTCATATGTATGCTGGTATATATATGAGATAATGTCCTAAAAGTAGAATTGCTGGGTAAAAGAATATATGCTTTATAATTTGATAGATATGGCCAAATTGCTTTCAACAGAGAGTCTATCAATTTACCTCACTCACCAGTGAGGAGAGTGCCTGTTACTCTATATTATTGCCAACGTAATGTTTCCAAATATTTGATTTTATATTATCTAGATGGTAAGAAAAAAGGATAACATTATCATTTTACATTTCACTTCTTTTACCAATGAGGCCAAGGGTCTCTTTACTCTTAAGAGTCCTCTGTGGGCTTCCCTGGTGGCGCAGTGGTTGAGAGTCCGCCTGCCAATGCAGGGGGCACGGGTTCGTGCCCCGGTCCGGGAAGATCCCACATGCCATAGAGCGGCTGGGCCCGTGAGCCGTGGCCACTGAGACTGCGCGTCCAGAGCCTGTGCTCTGCAACGGGAGAGACCGCAACAGTGAGAGGCCCATGTACCGCAAAAAAAAAAAAAAAAAAAAAGTCTTTTCTACATCATTCTACCTTTTTAATGTTAGTTGATGTGTTGGGTTTTTTTTTAATCATTATTCTATTTTCTAAATTGTGAATTTCTGTTTTCATTTATAATATTTTCTTCCTTTGCTTTTTAGACATTTTATTGTTCTTTTTTTACCTTCTGGATTACTTTTATTCTTTCATATTTATTAATGTAAGTTTAAGTATATTTTCTTGTTTATTATTAAAATACATAAGCATAAACTTTTCTTCTTGTTTATTAATATAAATGTACATTTTTGAGCACTGCTCATAGATTATGACACTGTTTTAATTATGTTTATTTTGTTGATGAAATGCAATTTCACTTTTCCTATTTGAACGAATTGTTGTATAAGGGAGAGTTTTTCTTATATTTTTCTAGCTTTGATTTCTAGTTCTATTGTATTGTGACCAGAGAATAATGAGTATACTCATTCTACATTTTGGAACGTATTGACTTTCTTTTGGGCCTAATAAATGGTCAATTTTGCAAATATTTTTGGGATCTTGTAAAAAAAAATATGGTCAGTTTTACCACAGGATAGAGTTATGCATATTTTAGAATTACATATTATAACCCATATGACCCTAAAATTTTACACACACACACACACACACACACACACACACACACACACACACACACATCATACTATTGTATTAGTCAGAGTTCTCCAGGGAAATAGAGAAAGAGATTTATTTTAAGGAAATGTCTAATGCAAATGTAGAAGTTTGGCAAGTCCAAAATATGCAAGGTTGACTAGTAGACTGGAGACCCAGGAAAGAGATGCAGTTTGAGTCCCAGGGCAGTCTGCTGGCAGAATTCCTTCTTGCTCACGGGAGGAAAGTTTTTGTTCTATTAAGGCCTTTATCTGATTAAATGAGGCCCACCCATATTATGGAGGGTAATCTGCTTTACTCAAAGTTCACCAATTTCAATGTTAATCTCATCCAAAACCACTTTCACAGAAACATCCAGAATAATTTTTTTACCAAATATCTGGGCACCATGTCAACAAAGTTGGCACATAAAATCAATCATCACAATTATACAAATGATGTAATACATAAGTATGCATAATATATATTTTAGAGTTTTATCTATTTTGTTCTAGCAGTCATTTTTATATCTATACCTTTATAAAATACACCAGTCTTCTATTTCTGCAGGTAGTATCTTGATTATCTTCAATAAGGAAATAACATTAGTATACTTCCTCTTTCTCCTCATATCCTCCCTCTTCTAAACCATTCAATTTCTACTTCCTATATAATTTTCTAAGCTAAAATTCCTGTTTTTCCCATATATTTATATATTTATGGCTTGGTGTAGCAATTTTAAATAATATATTTTTTACCTAGCCATAAAAGATAAATCATAATACATTATTTCCACCATTTGTCTTCACTTACCCTCCTAAACTTTGCTAGTTATTTCATATGTACACGGTAGTAAAGATTCCTAACATTTCATTTTGTTCTGTATCTCTAATGTCCACATCTGGTTGAGTTTGTGACAAATTTAAGGATTCAATGCTCACTGCTGCCTTTTGCTGTGGTTTCTCCATTTATTACTTAGTTGGCTAAAGTTTGTCCTCATACTTTCTCCAAGAAGTACTCATGATAAGTATTCTAAGTTCTAGCATGGTTCAGTAGAGATTTTCATGCTGTCTTTATATTTGAACTAATTTTTTCAGAGTATAAAATTTGGGGGTTATATCTTTCCTCAAGGACTTTGGAAACATTTATTACTTAACTGGTTTTTTTTTTCTTTTTTCATTGCTTAGCCATTTATCACTTAGTCTACTTATCCTTTAGCTTTTTTTTTTCTTTTTAGGTGACTCAAACATTTTTGTCTAGTTGCCCAAAAGATTCTTTGTCTTTGAAGTCCTGTAATTTTATCAGATTATCTCTGCTGTTGGTTATGGGGCAGTTTGTCTTTTCAATAGATAGAGCCAAAATTTCTTTCATTATTGTAAAATTTTATTTAACTATATCTTTAAATAGTGTTATTGTCCCTTTATTTGGATTATATTCTTTCGGGTCACTAATTATGTGTACCTTTTACATTTCTTTTTTTCTCTCTAATCCTCTTTAAGCACTTATTTACTTTGATTTCATTGTTTTAAATTTTCAGCCGTTTTGTTTGCTGTTTCTCTGTTCTGTTCTTCACATCCTTGCTATGTTTTCAAAAGGGTTTCTTCACATTTGTGGTGCTTTCAATTGGTTTTTTGTTTTTGTAATAGTTTTTACTTTCTTTTTTGCTGGCTCGTATTTTATCTACTTCTGTTGTCTTGACATGTTTCTCTGAACTCTTTGATCTTTGCTCTAAAGACTTGTTTTTATGGAGGTGATGAATTATTATTATTTTTTAAATGTGATATTAGTTTGGTCAAATTTTCCATCTGCTCTGGTACAACAGTCTTCTTGTGCATGTGTTTTCAACTGCTTTTTCTTTTCCTGTTGCTTTTATTCTTAACCGTAAGTTAACCATAAGTAACTGATGGTTTTGCACTTATTTAAGCAATCATCTTTGAATGAGCTGTATCTTTTCTGGACCAGTTATTTGCAGAAGATGTGTGTCCGAGAGGGCCAGGGCTCCATCCAGGCCAACAGGAAGTTTCTCTCTGATGGGACTGTGTCTGCATGAGTGCCTTCCTCTAGTGTTCCTTTCTCCCCAGCCAAACCAGGTTGGCACAGCAGAAGATTCCCAATTTAGAGCCTCTCTCTTTCCCCTTGGCATCCTGATAGACTGCTTCTCGCAAACGTGGCTTGTCTGTGTGATTCCTCGTTTAGCCGTACCTTCTCAACTTCTCAAGGATTTGTACCAAAAAGAAACTATGGAAAATCGTATTACCACACTGTGGTTTTGCCCCTAATAATGTGCGCATGTTTTTAGAACTCTTTTCTGCTAGCTTTGTCTAAACCCTAAAGCCACAGGCATCCTCTCTTGCCCCTTTGAGCACCCCTATGAAACCTGTCCTAGAATATGGGGACTCTTCTCTATATTGTGGTTTGGGTTACAGATGTCTTTGAATTTTATGAAAGAAACAGAAATTATCTTTCTTGTTTGCTCTTTGAAGATTTGTTAAGGAGAGAAGGGGGCACCATCAAATCAGAAATGTTCTCAGACTTATATGTTTGTATGTTTGGTTAACCAGACTCTGGGATGCTTCCAATTATCCTTGCCTCTCGTACTCACAGAGTAATTCCCTTTTTGAGTGTGGGCAGGACCTGTGACTTGCTTCCTACCAATGGAATATGGCAAAGATGATAGGATGTTATTTTTACCTAAGATCATAAACTGTCATTCTGGGAGACCCTTGCTGTGTTTGATGTAGCAAGAGGCCATGTGGTGGGGGCCCATGTGTCAAGGAACTGAGGATGGCTTCTGGCCAAAAATCATCTAGGAACTGGGAGCAGCCTTGGGTCTACTTTTCATTCTACTAAATTCATTCTTTTCTGCAAGAGACAGAGGCCCTCAGTTTATAGCCTGAAGGACCTGAATCCTGCCAACCACCATGTGAACTTGGAAGGGACTCTTTTCCCAATCAAGCTTTGAGACGAGCCCACAGCCCTAGCAGACTCCTTAACTGCAGCCTTGCAGAGGATCCAAACAATAAGTATCTGGATTTTTGACCCACCGGAACTGTGAGATAATACATGTGTGTTGTTTTAGCTCCTAAGTTTGTAGTGATATTGTCATACATCAATAGATAACTAATACAGCATCTCAGAGCTATGCTGGAAACCAGACCATGGCTCTGTAGGTTCTGGAAGGACACCTTCATGTCTTAGTGTTGAAGAAGATTGGTTTTGCAATCAAAAGGATATGTGTTCAAGTATCAGGTCCAGCTTGGGTCACGTGGTTCCCAGAACACTTAGTTGACGTGTAGCCTGGGATAAGTTGTTTAATCTGAGCTTCAATTTCCTCACTTTTAAAATACAAGTGTTAACTAGACTCACATCCTAGGATTGAGAAGGTGGCTTCAACAAGATTAATAAAATAAAATGCTTTACGTAGTCCCTGGTAGAAAATAAGTGCTCATTGAGTATCAATATTGCTGTCCCAGAAGTGCTGTGAGGTGCAGGTTCCTGGTTACAGAACTACCAGCAGATTCCAGGGTTTGATTTTATTCCTCAGGGAAGGCTGCTATAGCACAAGGAGCCCTGGAGTGAGAGTCAGAAGTTCTTAGATTTCATCCTTTCCATGTCACTAGAAAAGCTGGGTGACACTGGCAAGTCATTTCATACCTCTGAGCTTATTTTCTCACCTGAAATTAACAGTGTTTGCACCTACCTATGTCATAAGAGTCCAAGGAATGGATGTATATCAGATGCTTTGTGACCAGTAACAGGGTACACAGATATGAGCATTTTTACTTTAATAAAATATTATATTATAAATGGTAATTAAATTTTTGAAGGGAGGCTTTAGAATGAATACCCACGGCATTCTTGGCTAAGCCAGGGCAGGAGCTAGCTCTGACCATGCCAGAGGTGGCCCAGGCATGGCACAGTGGTTAAAAGCTTGGGCTCCAGAGCAGTACTGCCTGGGTTAAAAACTCCTGGGAAGCGATCTACTTCTCTGTGCTTCAATTTCCTCAGCTATAAAATGAGGGAAACGGTGACCACTCACCTCACAGTGTTGTTTCAAGCGTCAAATGTGATGAAGCATTTGAGCACTATGAATTCTTTTTTTTTTTCTTTTTTAAATTTATTTTTTATTGAAGTATAGTTGAATTACAGTGTTGTGTTAATTACCGCTGTACAGCAAAGTGACTCAGTTATACATA